>NC_133324.1:45432297-45587944 GCF_042186555.1 Aquarana catesbeiana
GTTCTGACATTCTGCAGTGCTGTACAAAGAACACCGAGCCTGTCACATCAGTCCCTGCACCAGAGGAGCTTACACTTCAACACCCTCGGCAAAATCACTTGGACACCAACAAAGTCAGAAGGCTTTATCCTAATGCATTCTTTGCATTAAGATAAAAAGCTGTGTGAAGCAGCCCCCCCCCCCCCCCCAATACTTACCGGAGCCCCATCTAGATCCAGCAATATTGCACGAGACTCAGCTGTCCAGGACTCTCCCTCATTGGCTAATAAAGCAGCGAAGCGCCATTGGCTTCCGTTGCGGTCAAAGGGAGGAGGGGGAGGAGGGAGGAGGGACCACAGCTCCGTGTCTAAATGGACACATGGAGCTGCTGCTTGGGTGCCCCCATAGCAAGCTGCTTGCTGTGGGGGCACTCAACAGGAGGGAGGAGCTTAGAAGAAGAGAAGAGGAGGATCTGGGCTGCTCTGTGCAAAAACCAATTGCATAGAGCAGGCAAGTACAACATTCCCTCCCTCCCTCCCCCCCCATAAAAATAAGAAACATGAGACTTTAGTATCTCTTTAAAGTGTTTCCAAATTGCGGGAATAAACCCAATGAGAATGTCCAAACACCATGCAGACCCTGTCCAGTCCTGGTGGGATTGAACCCTAGATCCCAGTGTTTCCATACTATATATGTCAACAACCAGAGGAGTCAATTCAAGGGCAGCTCCAAAAACTGACCTGAGTGTCTTGTGTCGACTGTGCCGGCTTCGCTCCCTCTGACAGCAGTCCAGATAACTAATACAGATCTCCTGAAAGAAAATCAGAGAAAGCAGCAGTGACAATTGTGTGAACATGAAGCTTCTGCACTGTACAGGCCGAGTTTATACAGCCCCAATTCCAAAAAAGTTGGGACAGTGAGGGGAAAAAAAAAAAAAAAGAAAAAGTAATTGTGAAACGTATGGTAGCAATATATCTGAAAAGAGTTGGGAAAAGCTGGCAGTTTAACCCAGATTCCAAAAAAAAAAAAAAAAGTAAGTTGGGGTGGGGCCAGGTTTAGCACACTGTAGCATCCTCTCTTTTACCAACACTGTAAAAGGTCTGGAAAGTGAGATCAGTTACTGGAGTTTTTGGAGAGGAATGCTGTCCCATTCTCACCTGAGCGTACGCTGCTCTAAAACCTGGATACATCTTTCAGCACCTATGGTGCCTTTCCAGATGTGCAAGCTGCCCATTCCATACATACCGATGCGCGCGCGCTCAGAGACGCCAGCTTTTGAACGGAGTGCTAACAAGCCAGAAGGTCCTTCCCTTTAGTCTGGAGAATGTGGCGCCCATGGTTGCCAAAAATGTCAAAGTTTGACCTGTCTGACTAAAGAACAGTATTCCACTTTGCAACAGACCATTTAAAATGTGCTTCATAAATCATCTCCATGCTAATTCATCCCAAAGGTGTACTATCAGGTTGAGATCAGGACTCTGTGCAGGCCAGTCAAGTTCCTCCACCCCAAACTCGCTCATCCAAGTCTTTATGGACCTTGCTTTGTGCGCTGGGCCGCAATCGTGTTGGAACAGGAAGGGTCCATCCCCAAACTGTTCCCACAAAGTTGGGGAGCATGAAATTGTCCAAAAGGTCTTGGTATGCCGACGCCTTAAGGGCACTTTCACACTGCGAGCGCCTGGGTGTCAGCGGTAAAGAGCCAATATATTTAGTGGCGTTTTAGCAACGCTATTCGGCCACGGGGTGCTTTTAACCCCCGCTAGCGGCCAAAAAAGGGTTAAAACCGCCCGCAAAGTGCCGCTGCAGCAGCGGTTTGGCGGTGCAGCTCATGGATTTCAATGGGCAGGGACGCTTTAGGAGCGGTGTACTCACAGCTCCTACAGCGCTGCAAAGAAGCTGCTTGCATGACTTTTTTGATGTCCTGCCAGCGCAGCGTCCCAGTGTGAAAGCACTCGGGCTTCCACACTGGGATAGCAGCTGTGGCTTTTTTTCTAGGCACTTTACAGGCGCTATTTTTAGAGCTAAAGCACCTGAAAAACACCTCCAGTGTGAAAAGGGTCCAAGCGTTCCCTTCACTGGAACTAAGGAGCCGAGTCCAACCCCTGAAAAACAACCCCTGACCATAATCCCCCCTCCAAATGTTACACTTGGCACAATGAAGTTAGGCAAGTACCATTCTCCTGGCAACCACCAAACCCAGACACGTCCATCGGATTGCCAGAGAAGTGCGACTCCAGAGTCCAATGGCGCGTGCTTTACACCACTTCATCCGACGCTTTGCATTGAACTTGGTGATGTAAGGCTTGGATGCAGCTGCTCGGCCATGGAAACCCATTCCATGAAGCTCTCTATGCATGGTTATGCTAATCTGAAGGCCACATGAGGTTTGGATGTCTGTAGCAATAGACTCTGTAGACAGTTGGCGACTTCTCTACACTGTGCGCTTCAGCATGCACTGACCCCCGCTCTATCATTTTTACGTGACCTACTACTTCGTGGCCAAGTTGCTGTTCCCACTTTGTTATATTACCACTAACAATTGCCTGTGGAATATTTAGTAGCAAGGACATTTCAAAGATGGACTTATTGCACAGGTAGCAACCCTGAGAGCGACCAATTCAGAGAGAGCGCTCTCTGACTTTTTTTCCCCAGAGGGAAAAAAAATTATATAAAGTGAGTACACCCCTCAATATTTTATTATATCTTTTCATGTGACAACACTGAAGAAATGACACTTTGCTACAATGTAAAGTAGTGAGTGTACAGCTTGTATAACAGTGTAAATTTTCTGCCCCCTCAAAATAACTCAACACACAGCCATTAATGTCTAAACCACTGGCAACAAAAGTGAGTACACCCCTAAGTGAAAATGTCCAAATTGGGCCCAATTAACCATTTTCCCTCCCCTGGTGTCATGTGACTCAGTGTTACAAGGTCTCAGTTGTGAATGGGGAGCAGGTGTGTTAAATTTGGTGTTATCGCTCTCACTCTCTCATACTGGTCACTGGAAGTTCAACATGGCACCTCATGGCAAAGAACTCTGAGGATCTGAAAAAAAGAATTGTTGCTCTACATAAACATGGCCTAGGCTATAAGAAGATTGCCAAGACCCTGAAACTGAGTTACAGCACAGTGGCCAAGACCATACAGCGGTTTAACAGGACAGGTTCCACTCAGAACAGACCTCGCCATGGTCGATCAAGGAAGTTGAGGTCACGTGCTCAGAGTCATATCCAGAGGTTGTCTTTGGGAAATAGACATATGAGTGCTGCCAGCATTTCTGCAGAGGTTGAAGGGGTGGAGGATCAGCCTGTCAGTGCTCAGACCATACGCCGCACACTGCATCAAATTGGTCTGCATGGCTGTCATCCCAGAAGGAAGCCTCTTCTAAAGATGATGCACAAGAAAGCCTGCAAACAGTTTGCTGAAGACAAGCAGACTAAGGACATGGATTACTGGAACCATGTCCTGTGGGCTGATGAGACCAAGATAAACTTATTTGGTTCAGATGACGTCAAGCGTGTGTGGCATCAACCAGGTGAGGAGGACAAAGACAAGCGTGTCTTGCCTACAGTCATGCATGGTGGTGGGAGTGTCATGATCTGGGGCAGCATGAGTGCTGCCGGCACTGGGGAGCTACAGTTCATTGAGGGAACCATGAATACCAACATGTACTGTGACATACTAAAGCAGAGCATGATCCCTTCCCTTCGGAGACTGGGCCGCAGGGCAGTATTCCAACATGATACCGACCCCAAACACACCTCCAAGATGACCACAGCCTTGCTAAAGAAGCTGAGGGTAAAGGTGATGGACTGGCCAAGCATGTCTCCAGACCTAAACCCTATTGAGCATCTGTGGGACATCCTCAAATGGAAGGTGGAGGAGCGCAAGGTCTCTAACATCCACCAGCTCCGTGATGTCCTCATGGAGGAGTGGAAGAGGACTCCGGTGACAACCTGTGAAGCTCTGGTGAACTCCATGTCCAAGAGGGTTAAGGCAGTGCTGGAAAATAATGGTGGCCACACAAAATATTGACACTTTGGGCCCAATTTGGACATTTTCACTTAGGGGTGTACTCACTTTTGTTGCCAGCGGTTTAGACATTAATGGCTGTGTGTTGAGTTATTTTGAGGGGACAGCAAATTTACACTGTTATACAAGCTGTACACTCACTACTTTACATTGTAGAAAAGTGTCATTTCTTCAGTGTTGTCACATGAAAAGATAGAAGAAAATATTTACAGAAATGTGAGGGGTGTACTCACTTATGTGAGATACATATATATTTTTCCCCCTCCTCTGAAAATTAGAGCAGCACTTTTGGTAAAGGGCCAACATGGTTGTGACGTTACTCAGTAATATAGAGGGTGGTCTTACCTCTCCCGGCTTGATATCTTCTAGAGCGGTCATGTGTAGGAGGAAGTTATTGTCAGGAAAGGAGGCCTCAGCATTGGGGACACAACTGTGGTTACCTGCAGAGAACAAACAAGTCAGAGATCCTGCCAAGGACTTGGAGCAGAGAAAAAAAAGGGTAGAAGAGACAGACATGGTTGTGATAAGAGGTGCTAGTATAGGGAAATGACTTGAAGGTAAATCAAATCACTCGTATCCAGAAAACAAAAAAAACAAAACAAAAAAACAGAAGGCCATAGTAAAGAGGACATCAGACCACCTCTGACCAAGAAAACTGCCAGACGTCCGGCTAATAGATTTCAAAGTCTGAGTTCTCCTTCGGGATCACTAGGACCGGAATTCACTTTACCAGACCATTTCATTAGCCACTGGAAACTCATAGCGGATTATGAAGTATGGGAGGTATAGCCTGCCTTGTCACCCACTACCAAAAACCATAATGCATTGTGTATGGTGATATTGAACACCGTATCCAATGTACAAACTACAACCCTAAAAACTATAACTAAAAAAGGCAAAAGTTTTAGTTTTGGATGAAGTAGAGAGATTACAACTGGCATTTTTTTTTTTTTTTTTTTTTTTTTATTGCCGTCTGTACCCCTATGAGGGAGATTTAAAGCCTGATTCTTTATACTTCCCTCCTCTGTACAGTTGGTTTTGCACAGAGCAGCCCCCCCCCCCCGATCATCCCCTTCTCGGGTCCCTCTTCGGCTCTCCTGGCCCCTCCCTCCCACGGAGTGCCCCTACAGCAAGCAGCTTGCTATGGGGGCACCTGAGCCAAGCCGCAGCTCCCCATGTCCAATAAGACAGAGCCGTGGTCCGGCCCCGCCCCCTCTTTCTCTCCTCATTGGCTGGTCAACAGCAACAAGAGCCAAATGGCACCACGCTGCTGTCTCAGCCAATGACGAGGGGAGTCCCGGGCAGACGAGACAATCCTACAACATCGTTGGAGAGAGAGATGGGGCTCAGGTAAGTATTGGGGGGTATTAGGGGGGGCTGCTGCACACGGAAGGTTTTTTTTATCTTAATGCATAGCATGCATTAAGGTAAAAAGCTTTCTGCCTTTACAACTCCTTTAATGTATTGCGCCAATTTCATGAAGCATTTGCGACACTTTTAGTTCCAACAGTGACTTGTGCACCAAATTCTGGTCGTTCTACAATGCGCCGCATCGTGGAACAATGAATGCACCAGATTTAAAATAAAATACTGGACAGTTTGTATTTTATGAAAAGGAAGCGAATTCAGACCAACTTTTTTGGTGTACAGAGAGAAACTGGTACAGACTGATTTTGCAAAAGTGTCTCTCAAGGTGTTCCAAAAGTGGCACAGCGTGCGCCAAATTCAAGTAGCAGAAGTTCTGGAGCGGTACATGGATTTGGCGCACGCTGCACCACCTTTAGAACACATTGAGGGACACTTTTGCAAAATCATTTTGCGACGTTCTCCTATGAATTCTAGGGATTAGGTGTTAGAAAACTCTATACAGCATCAGATGAAGACACATGACAGCTGAATATACTGAAAAATTGATATGGGTTTGCATTTGCTTTACGGGGTGGTTCACCCTGAAAGTGAGAATGAAATCGTGAGAGTTTAGCTGAACGCGCACGATTTCAATCCTGCATGTCAGGCCCGACTTCGGGGGGGGGGGGGGGGGGGCGATTTCAGAGACATCTGCGTGGGTTTCTGCACAGATGTCTATTGAGATCGCACCCCGAAGTCGCCAAAAGTGGTATAGAAACAACTTTTGGGAATCGGTGCGGCGGCGGAAATAGCCGCCGATTTGGCATGCGATTTGACATGCCAAATCGGCAGCTATGTGATGCCGCATTTGTGGCACCGCACCGATTCCGAAAAGTATAATATATGTCAATATCTGCGCTATTCTATACAATTTGAACGAATAAAAAGCAGCCAGCTTAGTTTGTTGATAACCAAAACACAAAAGTCCAAAAGATGCTGCACTAGAAATGCTAAAAAAAAAAAAAAAAAAAAAAAACCACACCACACACCTACTACGCATCTTTTAGACTTTGATTTCGAAAAGTAGTTTCTGTGGGATATGACGATAGAGGCGCTCCCTGCTGTGTGTCGGTGTCAGCTGCACAAACTCTCAATTATTTATCTTACACAGAGCCTAATGCACCCCCCATAGGCTATATGATTGGGGCCGAAGGGATTCTCCCTTATGTCCAAAGTGCTCGATGGTTGGGGGGGGGACTTTATACACACACACACACGATATGACGCTGCCCAAAATTGGGACGGAGATAGCGCTTGTTATTTCTGATCTGGCCCAAATACTTATACCTCTTGATCCTCTGGTGGGCTTGCTGGGCGCAATTGGTGCTAAACTGGATCCTAACAAGGTATTTATATATTGTATTTATATTATGGTGTCCAGGTTATTGTACCTAGCTAAAAAGCTGATCGCCTGATTTTGGTTGGCTCCCGCTGTGCCTTCTAGGGGCGCAGTGGATCGCCTATGTTAATTCCCTTCTACTTAGGGATTGGTTGGCTTATTGCCATTGAAAAGTGGTTAAAAAAAAACCTATAACCTCATTTAGCAAAGTTGGCTTGATAACCCAAGCCTTTCCCCCACCACAATTAGTGATGGATAGGTTATTACAATTATAAAAGACCACCTCCTATAGTTATAATGGTTATGGCCCGGTTTAGGAATTTCTCCACTGTACATCCGAAAGTACACAAAAAGGAGACTTCTGCGTAAATTTTTTTCATAAAATGTTGGATATGCTTTAAATGTGATGCTGTGTGTAATATATATATATATACACACACATACATACATACATATACATACATACATACACACTCGCATGTTGAATGCAAGTGTTGATAGTTAACTTCTTTACCTTTCAATTCTACAATGTACAAGCACTTTAAAAAAAAAAAAAAAAAAAAAAAAGAAGAAAAGGACGAGAAAAAAAAGTTTGGATGCAAGAAAAGTATAGAGCCAATTTCTTTTCTGGCTCGTCTTTAATTCCTAAACAATTAGCACCACCAGAGGGCGCCCTTACTCTACATATTGAATGAAAGATCATTGAAAGCCAGCGAAATACTCACAGCAGCTCTGCAGCAGATACAATCCAGACCCCTCACAGTTCAGGAACTCTCCCGTCTCTGCAGAGGGAAAAAAAAAAAAGAGGAAGATGAATATAAAAAAAAAGTACAACTTTTACCATCAGTAAAACCTTATTCTAATTATTTCAATATTATTGAGTCCAATTCGCCTTTATGGTTGCCTTTTCCTCTCCCAATCTTAAAACTGCTGTAAAATGCATTAAGATGGGGGGGGGGGGGGGGACAATAAAGGTGGATTAAAAAGGTGAAGTATGAAGTATGGTCAGAATACTCCAAGACGCAGTGCAAAGGTTTGAGGCTACCTGGGAACCTTGGGTGGACGGCACGCATATCTCCCCAACACCTTAGTTGTGCTTAGACGCATTTCTTTTGGGCCTTATGGTGGGACATCCACTTTATTCTACCTCCGATCTCTTCCTCACCTATCCTTTTTCTATTTTCTCTCCCCCCTTTCTGCTTTTTTGTCTGTTTATGGCTCAGGTATTGGACTCCACCACATCAGTATGTAGGAGATGCACTCCAATTGTCCCCATATCACAGGGACAGCTTGGCCTCCCTTGACACACACAGTGGAAGGCTCCACCAGGGAGAGGTTTTCTACCCTTTTTTTTTTTTTTTTCGATTTTCCCTTCCCACCCGGTGCTAATACACCCAAATTCTCCCCCCCTGCTGTTTGTGATTTTTCTAGTTTGTTATAAGTAGGATACGCTGGGTTATAGACATTGTGGCTCCATGTACTAAGAAACAGGGTCAGGGAGACTCGTACCCCAAACACAGGATCACTCTGCTCCACCACTTCATCCCACTCACTTTCATTTTTTTTCCCCCCTTCATTGGTTCCTTTTGACCACCTCATAGGGTACCTGTTTCCCCTTTTAGAGATAGATAGACAGACAGATCAGACACACGCACACACGTTATAATATATATATCCTGGCCACCCTTCAGGACTCTGCTGCATGCAACGGCTCTGATGCCCCGTGCTGCCGGTGTTTCATCAGATTTGGCAACCCGTCAGATTTTGTAACGGAAGTGACATTCCCGTCACAGGAAGTGAACAGGCAACAGCTTCAGCTGCCAACACTTAAAATGGATGCAGCCAGACTCAGTGGAGGGAGATTTCTGCAGCTTATTTGGCAAGTACAAAATCACAGTATATATAAAATAATATGCAAAGTGGTTGGAGGGAAGCTTCAGAATGGCAAATATGTTTTTATTACAAAATTATGTGAGCAGACCGCAGCTCCTCTTTAAAATAAATAATTGTACAGCGTGCAAATCACAAAAATATAGAAGGTAATTGGCAATAACTAAAATCAATAACAGTGCAAATGATGCAATCTAGTATTCAAGAGTGATCAATGTGCACTATTTATGAAAGGCAAATCCACTTTGCACTACAAGTGCAAAGTGCACTTGAAAGTGCACTAAAAGTGCACTTGGAAGTGCAGTCGCTGTAAATCTGAGGGGAAGCTCTGCTGATTTTATCATCCAATCATGTGCAAGCTAAAATGCTGTTTTTTATTTTCCTTGCATGTCCCCCTCGGATCTACAGCAGCTGCACTTCCAAGTGCACTTTCAGTGCAATTTCAAGTGCACTTTGCACTTGTAGTGCAAAGTGGATTTGCCTTTAGTAAATAACCCCCAGAGTGTCTGTTACAATGAAAAAAAAACTGATCCTGTTTTGTATACAATGGTGGTATATCCCTTCACCAATAGCTGTGAAAGTCCATATAAAACGAACAATCTTCCCTTTCTTCCACTGTGGTGTCACCTATGTGCTCACTAGCCTCTCACCTTTATATAGCTTAGGTCAGGGGTCTCCAACTGGCGGACCTCCAGCTGTTGCAGAACTACAAGTCCCATGAGGCATAGCAAGGCTGACAGTTACAAGCATAACTCCCACAGGCAGAGGCATGATGGGACTTGTAGTTTCACAACAGCTGGAGGGTTTGGCTTAGGGTAAGCATGCAATATTACAATTCTGGTGATGCAATTTTATCCACTCTCCTCTAGGGGTCCTCAGTTTAATCACTAGACATAGGCACCGGCAAAAAATAATGTGTTAGTTTTCGTTTCATTCATTTTTTTTTTTTTTGCTTTTTTCACACAAAAAAAAAAAAAAAAAAACCCATCAGTAAAAATTCAAACTAATAATAACTAAACTATTAAAATTATAGGTATTGGAATTTCCTTTCAAATTTGACTGTTTGTGAATGTAGCAAATACAAATTTATCTGAAGTTACGAATTATCCGAAATAATGAATGCCGCATCTAAACAAATGGAATGGAACAAAATTAATAATAAATAGGTTTTTTTTATTATTATTATTATTATTAGATCGCTACGTTCTATTTTTTTAGATGCGGCATTCGTTATTTCGTAACTTTGGATAAATTCATATTTGTTACGTTCACCAACAGCCAAATTTGAAAGGAAATTCCAATACCTATAATTTAATAGTTCTTGGTTAGTTTTTTCACATTCGAGTTTGAATTTTCAGATTTTCCAATTTCCGAATTTTCAAAATCTCACATAGCGGCCGTGATGCGACATACAGCCCAAGAGTTGAGTATCCATCACAATGCTGGCAATGGTTGTGATGCCCCCTGCTGCCGTGTACACTGTACTACACAATACAATGGTTGTGATGCCCCCTGCTGCCGTGTACACTGTACTACACAATACAATGGTTGTGATGCCCCCTAGAGTGAGCGTTCATCATAAATGCTGGCATTGGTTGTGATTTGTAAACATTCTCACACTATGGGAGTGTCTTTCCTATAGAAGGAACTGTGGATGACATGGAGAGAGGACCTCCGAGAACACCATAGAGCCCTGATCCACCATAGAGACGAGCTGACTGCGTGATTGATAGACATGTGCAATTAGTTTAATTCCGAATTAGTTTAATGAATTTGGAAAATTCGGAATGAACGAATTTACGAAAATTTTTGGAATTTTGGACATTTTACTAATTCGTTCATTCCGAATTTTCCAAATTTATTAAACTAATTCGGAATTAAACTAATTGCACATGTCTATTAATCACCCAGTCAGCTGGTCTCTATGGTGGGTCAGGGCTCTATGGTGTTCTCGGAGGTCCTCTCTCCATGTCATCCACAGTTCCTTCTATAGGAAAGACACTTCCATAGTGTGAGAATGTTTACAAAATAGGCAAATCACAACCAATGCCAGCATTTATA
Source organism: Aquarana catesbeiana (assembly GCF_042186555.1). Classification (NCBI taxonomy): domain Eukaryota; kingdom Metazoa; phylum Chordata; class Amphibia; order Anura; family Ranidae; genus Aquarana; species Aquarana catesbeiana. The sequence goes on from NC_133324.1 coordinate 45,443,009, forward strand.
ATGAACGCTCACTCCAGGGCTGTGTATTACAATGTACACGGCAGCAGGGGGCATCACAACCATTCCCAGCATTATGATGGATACTCAACTCTTGGGCGGTATGTAGCATCACAGCCGCTATGTGTCAGCAGGGTCCAGAGGGGTGGCCGGGATATTTGGAAGTAGTTTCTCCTTTCAGGTGTTCGTAAGTGGCGATTGGCCAGCTTGGCTACGCTGACCAATCAGAGCAGGGGGTAGACAACCTCGGCCCTCCAGCTGTGGTAAAACTACAAAGTCCCAGGAGAACATTGCAAGACCCTGAAAATGACCGGCATGACTCCTAGAGGCAGAGAACATGATAGGATTTGTAGTTTCACCACATCTGGAGTGCCCAGGTTGCCTACCCCTGAATTAGAGTCTCCTCTTTCCACGGAGGGGCCCAAGAGAAAGCTGGCTCACATTATCTTATCAGTGCGATTTTTATTTATCTAATGAAAAGGTGAACTTATCCTTTAAATCACATGGTTTATTCTCTTAATTAAATCAAAAAGGGAAAAAAAAAAACAAACACACACACACACACACACACACACACACACACACCTTTCAGCTCCTCTGTTACTGACCTTTTTCTATATCCTTGTAGAGCTGATCTATCAGGGTGTCCAGACGTTCCCTCTCCCGGGCTGGTAGCTCCAGAGCATCGCATGCATGAACCCACTGACTCAGGGAGCTGCAAGGAGAGAACAGGACGGGGTATTCACCGACTGGAAAGGCAAATGGAGCAGAGAATTTCTTGGTAATGTCAGAGGACTGGGGCACTTTGATGGAAACTCCAATGGCCACCTTCTTTTAAATCCCTTCAATACCCGGGCACTTCTACACCTTCCTGCCCAGACCAAATTTTCAGCACAATCACACTTTGAATGACAATTGCGCGGTCATGCGACGCTGTACCCAAACTAAATTTTTATATCATTTTTTTTCCCCCACAGATGGAGCTTTCTTTTGGTGGTATTTGATCACCTCTGGCGTTTTTATTTTTTTTTTCACTATAAACAATTTTGTTTTTGTGTGTGTCCGTTACAAAACTTAGTAAATAAGTGCGTTTTCTCCTTCTCTGATGAGGCAGTACTGATTACACCCAGTGCCCATCAGTGCCAGACTCCACATCTCTCCATAAAGAGGACCTGTCACGCACCATTCCCATTACAAGGGATGTTTACATTCCTAGTAATAGGAATAAAAGTGACCAAAATAAATAAATAAAATAATAAGAATAAAAAAGTAAATTAATCACTTGTTTACAGGGCACGTAAACCCCCCTCCTGTCCAGACCAATCTTCAGCTTTCAGCGATGACGCACTTTGAATGACAATTGCGCAGTCATACAACATTGTACACAAATGAAATTTTTATCATTTTTTTCCCACAAATAGAGCTTTCTTTTGGTGGTATTTAATCACCTCTGGTTTTTATTTTTTGTTAACAAAAAATGAAAAAGACCAAATTAAAAAAAAAAATAATAATAATAAAAATTTATATTTTGCAAACTGGTAATTGTTCTCCTTCATGGGTGGCAGTGATGGGCACAGATGAGGCAGATGTGCCTCCTTCCTCTTCGGGGAAAAAGAAGAAAGAAAAAGAAAAAGAAGAAGAAGAAAGAAGAAGAAAGAAGAAAGAAAGAAGAAGAAAAAAGAAGAAAGAAGAAGAAAGAAGAAGAAAGAAGAAGAAAGAAGAAGAAAGAAGAAGAAAGAAGAAGGAGGAAGAAGAAAGAAGAAGGAGGAAGAAGAAAGAAGAAAGAAGAAAGAAGAAAGAAGAAGAAAGAATTACCGAGCTTTTGTTTACATCATGTGATCAGCTGTCATTGGCTGACAGCTGGTCACATGGTAAGGGGCTGGGATCGGCCCCTTACTCGGCCCGCAACGGTGGCCGTCCTTCGGCTATGGCCCGGACCGCAAGTGGTTAAATAAAAATTTTTAAGCGCCCCCGTCTGTGTGCTCGTGCACAGAAGTGAACGCACACGCAATTTGCGCCCGCATATTTAAACAACTCTAGTACTAGACCTCTAACTCTAAACTGGTAAAAAAAAAAAAAAAAAACACACAACACCCTACTGGATGGATGCCTGGCGCTTAAGAGGAGCTGCTGCCCGGTAAGTGTCAGGGGGGTCTGGCAGAGCAGGGGGGGATGCCCTGCCAGAGGCCGGCAAGTTTGGGGGGGGGGGGGGGGGGGGGGGTTCATAGTGGCTGCAACTGACGGGCACAAGTGGCTGTAATTGATTGGGGGGGGGGTGTGTTCAGTATTTTTCAGTTTGTTTACACATAAGCCCCCCCCCCCCCCCCCAGCAGGCCCAGGAACCAGCCGCCACTGTTTCCTGGGCCTGCTGATCATCCAGGTTGGGGGGGGGGGGGGGGGGTGCAACAAACCCATGGAACAAAAATAAAAAACACACAACACCACACACTTCCCACTGTACTTGCCTTACTCCTATTGCAGATGTTGATCTGTTGATCCTATGCCCTATCCATACCAGATTATCTAGGCTCAGCTAGAACCCCTTCACACCACACAGTGGAGAGATAGATATAGATATATATATATACACACACACACACACACACACACTCGAGGTTGATTTACTAAAAACTGGAGTGTGCAAAATCTGGTGCAGCTCTGCAGAGAAACCAATCAGCTTTCAGGTTTTTTTTTTGACAAAGCTTACTTGAACAAGCTGACATTAGAAGCCGATTGGCTACCACGCAGAGCTGCACTGGATTTTGTACTCTCCAGTTTTAGTAAATCAACCCCCCATTGTGTGGCTTTTGAGGTGCTCAGCAGCCCCAGGTATTTTACACCTCAACACACAGGAGCAGAGGCAAGTGTCCCGTGTGCAAATCACAAGATGGTTCTGTGTCCTAGTAGAGCTTGTACCTCCACCCCACCGGTGCTGTGCTTCTACTTCTGTGTGTGCGCGCAATTTGCCCATTCTCAAAACTGCCTCTGCTAGGGCAGAATGGTGAGGCTGTGTTATCTGAATAGGTGAAGGGAAAAAAAAAAAAAAACACATTTGAATATATTAAAATTCTGGTGCCCAGAGTACAGCTTTCCATGACCAGTCCACCCATAGCCATTTCAAAGCCCCCTCTTTATATCTCATGGGGACTCCACTGGTGAGCTCTCCACCGTTCCTGGTCTGTTGATTCATTTTTTATCATGCTGAATGCAGCAAAAAGGATTGGGGAAAACCTCCAGGAGACCAGAAACCGATCCAGGGACCCAGATAGTGGATCTCACACCACTGGAGTCCACAAGAGACCCGAAAAGTCCCTGGGTTACCCTGAACTCGATTCCACTAATAGGAATCCTCAAACTACGGCCCTGTAGCTGTTGCGAAACTACACATCCCACGAGGCATTGTAAAACTGGCATTCACAGACATGGACTAGGCATGATGGGAATTGTAGTTCCTGAACAACTGGAGGGCCATAGTTTGGAGACCTCATTCTAAAACATGACATTGGGTGCATACCTTCTGAACAATCCAGATTATTATTCCTCAGCCTTTTGCAAAAAATAAGAAGAGCTAGCCCAGCTGCAGCACCTCGCCCAGCCCTGAGTAGTTAGCAGGTAAAAGCAGTCTCAGCTCAATCCATCCAGGCCACATCCCCAGCATGTTTCGTCCCTCCCCAGCATGTTTCGTCCCTCCCCAGCATGTTTCGTCCCTGCCCCACCCCCCTGGGGCTCAATCATGGAGATAGCCTATTCCTTACATCCTAGGAAATGCTGGCTCACCTTGTGCCGATCCCCTGGCCGTTTGTTCCTACAAGAGCAAATAACGATCGGAAGCCTTCTGGTGCAAACCACTGAACGAAAAAGAAAAAGCACAGAAAGAGAAGCAAATTAAAAAATAAATAAATAAATAAAACTGGCTGCATACAAGTATTGGGGCCTGTGCCTCCGGAATTCTGTTTGCTTTTAAAAAGGATTTTGCATTCATAAACACAGCAAGTCTACAGGGAAGCAACATATGATTGAAGGCGGTCAGAGGGTCAGCTGCAACTGTCAAATTCTGGGCGGTCTCCTAAGGATCTCAAACCTATGTCACTGGCAAGTCCATGGACAGGTCCTAAAGCAGTCCCACACAGACAGACCCACCACTATGGTATACATCAGTCCCACAGCTTTGTAGCAACAAAAATTAGGTGATCAAAAGCAGAGCCGGGGGATGGACAGACACCAGACTACTGCAGAAGCAACTGTCGTGTACATGAAGGCACATACGAGGGTTGATTTAAAACTGGAGTGTAAAATGTGGTGCAGCTGTGCTTGGTAGCCAATCAGCTTCTAACTTCAGCTTGTTTAGTTAAATAACTAAAAGGCAAATTTTTTTTTTTTTTTTGGATAGAGTGGAGGGGGGGGGGGGGGGAATTAAAACCCCTGTCAGGGGGATTCACCCTCTCCATTTGTCCCGTTTACTAGGGTTGCACCGATAAGAGTATCAGTACTTGTGCAAATGCTCCGGTGCTTTATCCGATACCTGTTCTATCGGGTCAGGCGTCCTCAGTGTATCAGGGGCCGGGCAGCCTCACAGACGATCGGTGCGGCGGTGGGGGCCGTTACAAGCACCGATCTCCCCTGTATAGTATTTCAATAAAGCAGCTGACAGACGATTCTCCTCCTCTCCCTCCTGTGGCTGTTAGCTGCTTTATTGAAAGATACAGGGAGATGGGTGCTTGTAACTGCCCCCCCCCCCCCCCCCATCAACCCCGACTGTCCCCGTGTCCAACTTTGGCTCCTCTGGCCCCCCCCCAGATCTGTCAGGATGAAGAGCGGAGGAAGGAGCCGGTAAATCTGTCATTTACCGGCTCCTTCCTCCTCTAAATGCAGTGTCACTGATCACTGACTGTCCATTCATAACCGAGCATTGTAACCTCTATGTACGGTGCTTCAGTTCATGAATGGGGAGGAGGAGCTTCTTTATCCTGTCCATTCATCTGCAGTGCAGCTGAGGCTGCAGAGAAAGGGATTGGGGAACCTGTGTCCTCAGTCCCTTTCTCTGTCTCAGAGGAGAGGCAGACCCCTGATCGCTCACCAAAGACCCCCCCCCCCACCACCACGGTTGATTAAAAAAAATAAGACCCCTTTCACACTGGGGCCCGAGGCCGCGTTAGTGCTAAAGTGACGCTCGTTTTATAACTATAGCAATTTATAACTTTCTTTTTTGTTATTTTGTCTCTCACTGTTATAATAAACCTACCAATAAAAATTATAGACTGATCATTTGTCAGTGGGAAAATTTACAAAAATCAGCAGGGGATCAAATACTTCCTCCTACCCCCCCCCCCCCCCCCCCTTCACTGTAACCTAATTTCCATGCGTATTTAATACCAAAAATGTGGTGTGAACTGACCCCCTTAAGGAGTCAATATTCTGGCAACCCCGAGACACACAATCGGTGTCTACACTCCTTTATGTGAACACTCGATCTCTCCTCTCACCCGGCTCACTCGCTCCTCATGCAGGGCTTCTGTGAAGAGACGTCGCAGCTGATCCAATTGACCCTGGGTGAGGAAAAAGGAGATGTGCCAATCACTTACAGGACGAAACATATCACTGCAAATATCGTATGACCTCTTCCCTTCCTCCTACTACATACAATGGATAACCAAGATTTTTCATTTAAAAAAAAAAAAAAAAATAATGTTTCTTGTGTGAAGAGGGGAAACAATGACAAATATTTCAGTTGATGGCATGAAAAGGAGGAATGCAGAGATCAATACTTTTTCATATTAGTGTTTTTAATTCCTTTATTATTAAAAGAGATCAATTTTATATATTTTTTTTTAATATTATATATTTTATTATAAAAAAAAAAATAAAAAATAAAATAAATTATATATAAAATGTAATATATTAATTTAAACAAGAGAGATATAGATATATATATATATATCTCTCTATGTATGTATGTATGTATGTATGTATGTATGTATGTATGTATGTATGTATGTATGTATGTATATATATATATATATATATATATATATATATATATATATATATATATATATATATATATATATATATATATATATATATATATATATAGAGAGAGAGACTCTTGTTTAAATAAATATATTACATTTTATAATTTTTTTTTATAATAAAATATATAATATTAAAAAAAATTATAAAATTGATATACAATTTTTAATAAAAACAAATATCTCTATCTCTTTTAATAATAATAAAAGGAATTAAAAACACTAATATGAAAAAGTATTGATCTCTGCATTCCTCCTTTTCATGCCATCAACTGAAATATTTGTCATTGTTTCCCCTCTTCACACAAGAAAAATACATTTTTTTTTTTTTTTTTTTTTAAATACATAAAAATGTGCCTAAAACCCCTAAACATTATAGATTTTCTGGCAGCCTTTTCTTACCGAGTGCACCGACTCACGGGGCTTATTTTAGCCGTAGGGTTGGTTTACATGCTGCCAGGACCACTGATATAGTAGACACAGGGAGGCTTATTTACTAAAGGCAAATCAGCGGACACTTTATTATTAGGTACACCTTGCTAGTATTGGGTTGGACCCCCTTTTGCCTTTATTTTTGGTGGTATAGATACAACAAGGTGTGGGAAACGTTCCTCAGAGATTTAGTTCCATAGTGACATGATAGCATCATGCAGTTGCTGCAGATTTGTCGGCTGAACATCCATGACGTGAATCTCCTATTCCACCACATCCCAAAGGTGCTCTATTGGATGAGATCTGGTGACTGTGGAGTACAGTGACCTCATTGTCCAGTGGTGAGATGTGGGGACTGTGGAGGACATTGGAGTACAGTGATCTCATTGTCCAGTGGTGAGATGATTGGAGCTTTGTGACATGGAGCATTATCCTGCTGGAAGGAGCCATCAGAAGATGGGGACACTGTAGTCATAAAGGGATGGACATGGTCAGCAACAATACTCAGGTAGGTCGTGAGGTTTAAACGAAGCTCAATTGGTTCCACAAAGTGTGCCAAGAAAATATCCCCTCCACCATTACACCACTGGCCTGGACCGGTGATACAAGGCAGGATGGATCCATGCTTTCATGTTGTTTACACCAAATTCTGACCCCACCATCTGAATGTCAGAGCTGAAATCCAGACTCATCAGACCAGGTAATGTTTTTCCTAACTTCTGTTGTCCAATTTTGGTGATCCTGTGCCAATTGTAGCCTCAATTTCCTGTTAGCTGACAGGATTGGTACTCAGTGTGGTCTTCTGCTGCTGTAGCCCATCTGCTTCAAGGTTCGATGGGCTGTGCATTCAGAGATGGTATTCTACATTCCGTGGATGTAACGAGAGGTTATTTGAGTTACTGTTGCCTTTCTATCATCTGGAACCAGTCTTCTCATTCTCCTCTGACCTCTGACATCAACAAGGCATTTTCCTCCACACAAGTGCCGCTCGCTGGATATTTTCTCTTTTTCGGACCATTCTCTGTAAACCCCAGAGATGGCTGTGTGTGAAAATCCCAGTAGATCAGCAGTTTTTGGAATACTGAGACCATCCCGTCTGGTACCAACAACCATGTCACATTCAAAGTCACTTAAATCCCCTTTCTTCCCCATTCTCGGTTTGAACTTCAGCAAGTCGTCTTCACCACATCTAAATGCACTGAGCTGCTGCCATGTGATTGGCTGATTAGCAATTGAACCAGGTGTACCTAATAAAGTGGCCGGTGAGTGCATTTCCCTTTAGTAAATCTCCCCCAGTACAGTCAGTGGTAGTAAAATGGGACACGAAGAATCTACCACAATTCCCACTTACCTTAAACTTGTCACCCAGGAGCTTGTGGACGATCTCCTCCTCTTCATTGGCTGTTTTGTTGCAAAACTGGGTGAAAAGTTGGAGCCACCAGTCCTTGTCCTTCGCCTGTACAGAGGAGGAGGAGGAGGAGGAGGAGGAGGAGGAGGAGGAGGAGGAGGAGGAAGAGGAGGAAGAGGAGGAAGAGGAGGAGGAGGAGGAGGAGGAAGAAGAGGAAGAAGAGGAAGAAGAGGAAGAAGAGGAAGAAGAGGAAGAAGAGGAAGAGGAGCGTCATTAGAAGTCATATTCTCCATAAATCAGTAGAGAACAAGCAATACCAAAAGGACATTTTTGAGTTAAAAGGTCTCTTTACGAGAGATAGAGATGATGCTGACAGACTATATTACCAAAAGTATTGGGACACCTGCCTTTACACGCACATGAACTTTAATGACATCCCAGTCTTAGTCCGTAGGGTTCAGTATTGAGTTGGTCCACCCTTTGCAGCTATAACAGCTTCAACTCTTCTGGGAAGGCCGTCCACAAGGTTAGGAGTGTCTATGGGAATGTTTGACCATTCTTCCAGAAGAGCATTTGTGAGATCAGGTACTGATGTTGTACGAGAAGGCCTGACTCACAGTTTCTGCTCTAATTCACCCCAAAGGTCTTCTAATCGGGTTGAGGTCAGGACTCTGTGCAGATCAGTCAATTTCCTCCACCCCAAACTCTCTCATCCATGTCTTTATGGACCTTGCTCTGTGCCCTGGTCCAAATCATTTGGTGGAGGGGGGATTATGGTGTGGGGTTGTTTTTCAGGGGTTGGACTTGGCCTCTTAGTTCCAGTGAAGGAAACTCTTAAGACGTCAGCATACCAAGACATTTTGGACATTTCACTCCCAACTTTGTGGGAACAGTTTGGGGATGGCCCCTTCCCGTTCTAACATGACTGCGCACCAGTGTACAAAGCAAGGTCCATAAAGACATGGATGAGCGAGTTTGGGGTGGAGGAACTTGACTGGCCTGCACAGAGTCCTGACCTCAACCCAATAGAACACCTTTTGGATGTATTAGAGTGGAGACTGCGAGCCAGGCTCTCTCATCCAACATCAGTGCCTGACCTCACAAATGCTCTTCTGGAAGAATGGTCAAACATTCCCATAGACACACTCCTAAACCTTGTGGACAACCTTCCCAGAAGAGTTGAAGCTGTTATAGCGGCAAAGGGTGGGCCAACTCAATATTGAACTCTACGGACTAAGACGCCATTAAAGTGTGAGTGTGTCCCAATACTTTTGGTAATATAGTGTAGGTCCCCATATATGCATTAAAGCCCATGCAGTCCCCCTCCCCCCCCCCCCCCTCGCCCTAGAGCAGCGACAGTGAACCTTGGCACCCCAGATGTTTTTGAACCACATTTCCCATGATCCTAATGCACGCTGCAGTGTAGATGAGCATCACGGGAAATGTAGTTCAAAAACATCTGGGGTGCCGAGGTTCACTGTCGCTGCTCTAGACGCATTAAAGCTCATTTACACTAGCGGCTGAAGAGGCGGCATTAAGCCACGGTTTTACCACCCTGCAACCGCTCTCCCTTAAGCTGCAAAAAAGTATTACAGAGAAGAAGAAAGATGAAAGAAGAAGAAGGAAGAAGAAGGAAGAAGAAGGAATAAGAAGAAAGGAGGAACTGTTATGATGGGGGGGGGGGGGGGGACAGTAGAAGCATGTGGACCCAGAACAACTCCGCCACCTACTGGTGGGAGGTCAATCAGCTGCAGCTCCAGGAGCCACTCAATGAAAAGCAGCTGCTGTCGTTCTCATCACTGAAAACCAAACATTCCACAATGAAGACTCCGTCCATCATAGATCGGAGGTTGTGATGTCGGGAAAGATCTGTAGTATGTTAGAGTTCCAAACCAACAGTACATCCGTATTCCCCACAGCTGGGCATACCTGTTTAACAGTGGCCACCATCCTGGCCATTAGCATAATGCTGGCGGTCTCCGGAGGGTAATGCATGTTCCTGGGGGAGGAATGGAGGAAAAAAAAAAAAAAAAAGTGTGAGAAGGCATTACAGCTAATAGACCATTCAGAGAAGAAACCTAAACAAAGAGGAGGCTGGAAAAGGAGTTTTAATTGCTGCCCCACCCCCGTCACAGATTCCCTATGCTCCAACTTGTTGACCGAGTCAAAATGTCCCCTGAATTGTACTTGATGACAGCACAGGACATTGTGGCCCTTAGAATGTACAGAAGAGGCTGCATCTGCTGGTCTTACAGCTATAAAGAAGCCAGCAGGATCAGAGATCAGGGAAGAAGAAGAGCCCCCCCCAATACCAGAGACCAGACATCACTACATGGATTGTGGCCCAGATCCAGACCAGCCGACAGCCGAGTGAATCCTCAATAAGCTGAAGTCATTGGTTGCTAGGACCTCTGATGTCATTGCAAATCAAATCATGCCATGCATGTGCCCCCCCCTCCCCCATGTGGGGACAAACAAATGTATGGGGGCCATCCTGATGGGGGACACCCAGTGCACAGTGGGGGCGGAAAGTATTCAGACCCCCTTAAAAGGGGTTGTAAAGGTAAAAATGTTTTCACCTTAATGCATTCTATGCATTAAGGTGAAAAAACTTTTGACAGTACCGCCGCCCCCAGCCCCCCCCCGTTTTACTTACCTGACGCCTCGAATCTTCGCTGCTCGTCCTCGTCATCTTCATTGCAGCTCAGCCTGGTCGCTGACTGGCTGCAGTGGATGGATTGAAAGCAGCGCAGCCATTGGCTCGCGCTGCTGTCAATCACATCCGATGACGCGGCGCGCCGGGGGGCGGGGCCGAGTGATAGAGCGAGCGGCTATAGCCGCCGGCTGTATCACGGGAGCGCGCCCGCAAGCACTCACCACCGTGCGAGGGAGCTCACATTAAGGTGGTAAATGCTTGTGGGGAGGAGCTGAAACAGCCACCGAAGGACCCCAGAAGACGAGGTTCGGGGCCACTCTGTGCAGAACGAGCTGCACAGTGAAGGTAAGTATAACATGTTTGTTATTTAAAAAAAAAAAAAAAAAAAAACCTTTACAACCCCTTTAATTTTTTCACTTTGTTATATTGCAGCCGTTTGGTAAAATCATTTAAGTTCATTTTTTTCCTCATTAATGTACACACAGCACCCCATATTGACAGAAAAACACAGAATTGTTGATATTTTTGCAGATTTATTAAAAAAGAAAAACTGAAATATCACATGGTCCTAAGTATTCAGACCCTTTGCTCAGTATTTAGTAGAAGCCCCCTTTTGATCTAATACAGCCATGAGTCTTTTTGGGGAAAGATGCAACAAGTTTTTCACACCTGGATTTGGGGATCCTCTGCCATTCCTCCTTGCAGATCCTCTCCAGTTCTGTCAGGTTGGATGGTAAACGTTGGTGGACGGCCATTTTTAGGTCTCTCCAGAGATGCTCAATTGGGTTTAAGTCAGGGCTCTGGCTGGGCCATTCAAGAACAGTCACGGAGTTGTTGTGAAGCCACTCCTTCGTTATTTTAGCTGTGTGCTTAGGGTCATTGTCTTGTTGGAAGGTAAACCTTCGGCCCAGTCTGAGGTCCTGAGCACTCTGGAGAAGGTTTTCGTCCAGGATATCCCTGTACTTGGCCGCATTCATCTTTCCCTCGATTGCAACCAGTCGTCCTGTCCCTGCAGCTGAAAAACACCCCCACAACATGATGCTGCCACCACCATGCTTCACTGTTGGGACTGTATTGGACAGGTGATGAGCAGTGCCTGGTTTTCTCCACACATACCGCTTAGAATTAAGGCCAAAAAGTTCTATCTTATCTCATCAGACCAAAGAATCTTATTTCTCACCATCTTGGAGTCCTTCAGGTGTTTTTTTAGCAAACTCCATGCGGGCTTTCATGTGTCTTGCACTGAGGAGAGGCTTCCGTCAGGCCACTCTGCCATAAAGCCCCGACTGGTGGAGGGCTGCAGTGATGGTTGACTTTCTACAACTTTCTCCCATCTCCCGACTGCATCTCTGGAGCTCAGCCACAGTGATCTTTTGGGTTCTTCTTTACCTCTCTCACCAAGGCTCTTCTCCCCCGATAGCTCAGTTTGGCAGGACGGCCAGCTCTAGGAAGGGTTCTGGTCGTCCCAAACGTCTTCCATTTAAGGATTATGGAGGCCACTGTGCTCTTAGGAACCTTAAGTGCAGCAGAAATGTTTTTGTAACCTTGGCCAGATCTGTGCCTTGCCACAATTCTGTCTCTGAGCTCTTCAGGCAGTTCCTTTGACCTCATGATTCTCATTTGCTCTGACATGCACTGTGAGCTGTAAGGTCTTATATAGACAGGTGTGTGGCTTTCCTAATCAAGTCCAATCAGTATAATCAAAACACAGCTGGACTCAAATGAAGGTGTAGAACCATCTCAGGGATGACCAGAAGAAATGGACAACTCCTGAGTTATATATATGAGGCCCCTTTCACACTGAGGCGGTTTGCAGGCGTTATTGCGCTAAAAATACCGCCTGAAAACCGCCCCTAAACAGCCTCCGCTGTTTGTTCAGTGTGAAAGCCTGAGGGCTATCACACTGAAGCGGTGCGCTGGCAGGACGGTGAAAAAAGTCCTGCAAACCGCTTTTTTGGAGCTGTGAAGGAGCGGTGTATTCACCGCTCCTAAACCGCTCCTGCCCATTGAAATCAATGGGACAGCGTGGCTATACCGTGGCAATACCGCGGCTATAGCCGCGCTGTACGAGGGATTTTAAACCTTTTTCGGCCGCTAGCGGTGCGGTTTTAACCCCTGCTGGCGGCCGAAAAAGGGTTAAAATACCGCTGCAAGAACGACGGTACAGCAGCGCTGTTGTACTGCCGACGCCCCCACCGCCAAAGTGTGAAAGGGGCCTGAGTGTCACAGCAAAGGGTCTGAATACTTAGGACCATGTGATATTTCAGTTTTTCTTTTTTAATAAAACTGCAAAAATGTCAACAATTCTGTGTTTTCTGTCAATATGGGGTGCTGTGTGTACATTAATGAGGAAAAAAAATGAACTTAAATGATTTTAGCAAATGGCTGCAATATAACAAAGAGAAAAATGTAAGGGGGTCTGAATACTTTCTGTCCCCACTGTATGGGGGCCAGTCTGATGTGGGGGGGGGGGGGGGGGGGCACCCAGTATACAGGGGCTATTCTCAAAGGGACCACTCTGATGGGGGACACCCAACATATGAGGGCCACTCGAGTGAAACATGGATGTGATTGTCCTACTCTGTGTTTTATTAAAGAGAGATTTGAACATCGGCTGGAAGAAAGTTTTAGAGAATTTTTTCATTCAGTACCCCTGCCCTAGACATAAACAAGCATTTAACCCCTGTACGGGGCCAGCCCCACGGTAAGGGAGGTTGTTTTTTTGTTTTTTTTTTTTTAATGAAAGCATAGACCACCACCACAAAGGGCATGTAGGCCCAGCACATAATCAATACATGTTTTATTTAATAAAAATGGAGGTGAATATACTCCAAATATGTTTTTTTTTTTCTAATATAAGGAGCGTTTCCTAAAAATGGGCCCTGAATTGTACTTGATGACATCAGAGAACATTGTGGCCCTTGGAATGTACGGGAGAAGAGACTACATCTGCTGGTCTTACAGCTGGAAAGAAGCCAGCAGGAGCAGAGATCAGGGAAGAAAAATGACTTTACACTCCTACCTCCCCATACCATACCCTAGACCAACCTTCACTACATAATGGACCATGGTCCAGATCCAGACCAGACCAGACCAGACCAGACCGTCGGCCCGTCGTTCTGCTGCGCTGGATCCTCACTAAGCTGGTCATTGGTTACTAGGAGGTTAAAGAGCATTTCCTAAAAACTTCACATTGTCCCCTCTTATCTGCTGAGGGGTCAGGTCCTAGTTCTCTGTCTTTTAAATCACTTACCTCCAGGCTTCCTCCAGCTTGTTGAGTGGGTGAGCCGGGTTGTCCCGGGCGGATCCCAGACACAGGACCTGGTGATACTGATCTCTGGCTGCCTTCAGACATTCCGCACTGCAGTATGAAACCTGAACAACACACACAAAACAGGATTATTCCAAGATCTCCATGTCCATCCACAGCAACCAAAACACAAGGTAGAGCTCTGATGGGCTCACCTACCTGAAAAAAGGACCAGCTTACTTCTCCCTACCAATCAAAACTAAAAACCACAGTAGAGCTAGAAAATAAAAAAAGTATACAACGAGAGCTCAGCCCAAGTATCCAGAAAACGTAAAAATGTTAGATGTCCACTGCTTCAGACTCTGTGACCTCCCCCCGTACATCGCCAGGTTGAGGTGCTTAGACTTGGATGATGCCTTCATCTACCAGGGATCATCCTGGTGTCTTTCTTGGGGGCCGGCAATTCTCTCTCCCTCTGGTGGTGAAGAGGCCTTCCGCTGCCTTCCCAGGGCTCCCCAATCCCACCAAGGAACGAAGCACGATTGACCATAGAGATGATAGAGGACCACAATGTCCCCAATCCTCTCTATGGTCTAAGATACCAGAAGCGATGAGGATTTTGTCCCTTCTGGCTTTGGTCTGATGTAAACAGGCCTAACCTGCCTGGGAAAGCACCGGATGAAACCCATCTTGGATTTGGGCTTTTAAAAAAAGGCCAGGAGGAGAGATCTGAGGGTTTAATAGACACCAGATCTCCCAGTGAAATGTACCCGTCACTAGAGATGGGCCAAAACTGGTGTTATTTGCATTTTGCAGAGAGGGAGGAAAAAAAAAAAAAGGAAGAGTGGCAATAAAGGTGCCGAAAATGCAAACGATTTTGCTGCTATTTTACTGTGCTTATGGTGTGTTTTTTCATAGGTCATGCGACTCAAAAACATAAAACGTGCGTTATTGATGCATTTTTTGGTGGAGAACTGAGATTTGAGATGATTGGAGCTTTGTGACTTGGTGCATTATCCTGCTGGAAGGAGCCATCAGAAGATGAGTACACTGTAGTCATAAAGGGATGGACATGGTCAGCAACAATACTCAGGTAGGTCGTGGTGTTTAAATGAAGCTCAGTGGGTACTAAGGGGCCCAAAGTGTGCCAAGAAAATATCCCCCCCCCCCCCACCATTACACCACCACCAGCCTGAACCGGTGATACAGGACAGGATGGATCCATGCTTTCATGTTGTTTACACCAAACTCTGACCCCACCATCTGAATGTTGCAGCTGAAATCCAGACTCATCAGACCAGGCAACGTTTTTCCAATCTTCTATTGTACAATTTTGGTGATCCTGTGCAAATTCTAGCCTCAGTTTCCTGCAGCTGCCAGGAGTAGCACCTGGTGTGGTCTTCTGCTGCTGTAGCCCATCTGCTTCAAGGTTGGATGTGTTGTGTGTTCAGAGATGGTATTCTGCATACCTTGGGTGTAACGAGAGGTTATTTGAGTCACTGTTACCTTTCTATCATCTGGAACCAGTCTGCCCATTCTCCTCTGACATCAACAAGGCATTTTCCTCCAGACAACTGCCACTCACTGGATATTTTTCTGTTTTTCCCACCATTTTCTGTAAACCCGAGAGATGGTTGTGTGTGAAAATCCCAGTAGATCAGCAGTTTTTGAAATGCTCAGACCAGCCCGTCTGGTACCAACAACCATGCCACATTCAAAGTCGCTTAAACCCCCCTTTCTTCCCCCATTCTGATGCTCAGTTTGAACTTCAGCAAGTCGTCTTCACCACGTCTAAATGCATTGAGTTGCTGCCATTTGATTGGATGATTAGCAATTTGTGTTACCAAGCAACAGGTGTACCTAATAAAATGGCCAGTGTGTATATGTGTGTATGTCATACTTACCTGCTGTGTAATGGTTTTGTACAGAGCAGTCCTGATCCTCCTCATCTGGGGTCCCCCGCTGCTGCTCCTGGCTCCTCCCCCCCCTGCCGAGTGTTACCATTGCAAGCCGTTTACCATGGGAGCACCTGTACATGCTCACTCCCAAGCCTTGCTCTGTGTGTCCATTGACACACAAGGCTCATCCCCCATCCCCCGCTCTATCCTCACCAGCTGTGATTGAGATCAGTGGGAGCCACACACATGACAAAAACTAAATAACTGCGCAAAGTGACATTTAGCATATTTTTTAAAACAAACTAAAGAAGAGTTATTAGCTTTACATCAACCATCAAAAGGAACACACAATTTATTAAAAAGTAGAAGAAAAGCCAAAGTCTTATGTCTTAAAAGTGGAGCCTCCGCTTAATTGACTCCCCCCCCCCCCCCCCCCCCTCCGGTGCAACATTTGGCACCTTTGGGGGGGTCTCAGGTTCCTGTCCCCCCTTCCCTCTGAAGTTCCTCTGCCACCAGTTAGAAAGCGCAGCGTGCTTCGCGCATGTGTAGTAGGGAACCGGCTGTGGAGGCGAAAGGCTTTACTGCCGGGTTCCCTTCCTAGGAAGGCCAGCAGCTGCACCAGACAGACAGTGATCCAAAAAAAAAAAAAAAATAATAATAAGTAAAAAATAATTGGCTGGGGTGCCGACGTCGCGGGAACGCTGGACAGGCAAGTGTCCTAATAGTATTTGTAGCTGCTAACTTTTTTTTTTTTTTTTTTTTTTAAACAGAAAATATGTAGCAGAATATATATTGGCCTAAACTGATGAAGATTTTTTTTTTTTTTTTTTTTTTAATATTGGATGTGTTTAATAGCAGAAAGTAA
Organism: Aquarana catesbeiana; assembly: GCF_042186555.1. Taxonomy (NCBI): domain Eukaryota; kingdom Metazoa; phylum Chordata; class Amphibia; order Anura; family Ranidae; genus Aquarana; species Aquarana catesbeiana. The sequence goes on from NC_133324.1 coordinate 45,459,484, forward strand.
AAAAGTGTTTTTGTAAACTGTCAGTCGTTTTTCGTTTATAGCACAAAAAAAAAACAAAAAAACAAAACAAACAAAAACCACACACACGGTGAGCAAACATACATTTTGTGAACAGCGTTGCACGACTGCGCAATTTTCAGTTAAAAGTAACGCAGTGCCGTATCACAAAAATATGGCCTGGTCATTAGGCGGGGGGGGGGGTAAACCTTCCAGGGCTGAAGTGGTTAATGCCAGACTTACTAAAGGCAAATATAGAACTGTGCAAAGTGCAGTGGCTCCAGAGCTTAGCCATCATCCAATCACAAGTCTACTTGTCTTTAGTAAAACAACCTCACTGTATTGTGTTGTGTATTCACTTGAATTTGTCACCGTCTTCAACAGATACCCACCAAGCGCGACGGGGGGTGCCTACTGCCTCTACTAGTGGTTAAATGCATCTCAACTGCAGGGCATTACCGCCCCCCCTATTTTGCAAGTGTAATCAAGCCCTTATACACTTCACCATTCCTCAAAGCAACCCACCAATCATGCAGGCTCTCCCCTACATCCAGCAAATCCTCTGGTTTACATATTGGGACTAGTAGAGCTCCTGCTGCACTTTTAGGCCACTTAGATGTAAAAGGATGAAAGTCGCAGATGACCCCCGCCCCCCTCCCCGGCTGAGTGTTGGGGCTGGCCAGGGGAAGATGGAGATAGGACCGCAGATCCGGGGTCATCTATGAGACCTGAATCACTTACATCTGTGCAGCCCCGAGGAGTACAACAGGAGAGCTACTAGTCCCAGCATGCAACACACAGATGTAGATGAAAGCCGTAATGAAGGGGGGGGGGGTTCTTTTTGGGAGGCAATGGAAGTACCACCACTTCAACTCCAGGAAGGTTTTACCCCTCTTCATGACCAGGCCAGTTTTTTGCTGTTCAGCACTGTGCTAATTTTTAACTGGCTATTCCGGGGTCATGCAACACTGTACGCAAATAAAATTTATATACATTTTTTTTTCCCCCACACAAATAGAGCTTTCTTTTGGTGGCATTTGATCACCACTAGGTTTTATTGCTCATTATATAAATGAACAAAAATTTTTGGGGGGGTGGGGGGGGGGGGGGGAGAGGAACACACACACACACACACACACTACTATAAAACATATCCATAAAAAAAAAAAAAAAAAAATTATGTCTTCATAAAAATGTGAGTCAAAATGTATTCTGCTACATATTTTTGGTAAACAAAAAAAAAATATATATGTATAAAAAAAAAAAAATCCCAATACGTGTACAGTGGGAAAAATTTGATCCCCTTCAGATTTTGTTTGCCCACTTACAAAAAAATGAAGTGTCTATAATTTTTATCATAGTTGTATTTTAAATGATAGAGACAGAATATCAACCAAATCCAGGAATAAAAAATTTAATATGCATTTGATCCCCTACCAACCAACAATAATTCTGTCTCCCACAGACTGGCTCCAGTAGGTGCTCATGTGGTACACAGATTAGTCCTGTCAATGTAAGAAGGTGCTCCTAACGACAACTCGTTATGTGTATAAAAGACACCTGTCCACAGAGTCTTCCATTCAATCCTCACCATCATGGGCAAGACCAAAGAGCTGTCAAAGGATGTCGGGGACAAGATTGTAGACCTGCACAAGGCTGGAATGGGCTACAAGACCATCAGCAAGAAGCTTGGTGAGAAGGAGACAGCTATTGGAGCGATTATTCACAAAAGGAAGAAATACAAAATAACCATCACTTGCCCTCGGTCTGGAGCTCCATGCAAGATTTCACCTCATGGGGTGAGGATGATCATGAGAAAAGTGAGAGATCGGCCCAGAACTACACGGGAGGAGCTTGTGAATGATCTCAAGGCAGTTGGAACCGCAGTCACCAAACCAACCATTGGTAACACAATACACCGCCATGGATTGAAATCCTGCAGCGCCCGCAAGGTCCCCCTCCTCAAGAAGGCACATGTACAGGTCCTTCTGAAGTTTGCCAATGAACATCTAAAACGATTCAGAGAAGGATTGGGAGAAGGTGCTGTGGTCAGATGAGACCAAAATTGAGCTCTTTGGCATCAACTTGACTCGTGTTTGGAGGAAGAAAAAATGCTGACTATAACCCTAAGAACACCATCCCTACAGTAAAGCACAGAGGCGGAAACATTATGCTTTGGGGCTTTTTGTCTGCTAAAGGTACACACTGACTTTGCTGCATTGAGGAACCAATGTATGGGGTCATGTATTGTAAAATCTTGGATGAGAACCTTCCTTCCTCGGCCAGAACACTGAAGATGGGTAGTGGACGGGTCTTCCAGCATGACAATGACCCAAAGCATACCACCAAGGCAACAAAGGAGTGGCTCAAGAAGAAGCATATTAAGGTCATGGAGTGGTCTAGCCAGTCTCCAGACCTTAATCCTATAGAAAATTTATGGAGGGAGCAGAAACTTCGAGTTGCCAAGCAATAGCCCAGAAACCTTAAGGATTTAGAGAAGATCTGTAAAGAAGAGTGGACCAAAATCCCTCCTGAGATGTGTGCAAACCTGGCAACCAACTACAAGAAACGTCTGACCTCTGTGCTTGCCAACAAGGGTTTCTCCACCAAGTACTAAGTCATGTTTTGCTTGGGGATCAAATACTTATTTTACTCACTGAACTGCAACTCAATTTATAACATTTGTATCCTGTGATTTTTTTTCAAGGAATTTTGGTTGTCTCCATCATCTAAAATACACCTATGATAAAAATTATAAACCCTTTATTTCTTTGTAAGTGGCCAAACTTACAAAATCTGCAGGAGATCAAATCATTATTTTCCCCACCTGTATATTGATTGGTTTGTGCAAAAGTTACAGAGTCTACAAACTATGGGATAGATACTGGAATTGTTTTTATTTTATTTTTTTTTTTTTAAACTAGTAATGGCAACGATCAGTGACTTATAGTGGGACTGGGAAGGGGGGTTAACATCTTAGGGTAATCTAGGGGTTAAAGCGGAGGTTCACACAAAAATGGAACCTCTGCTTTTCGGAACCTTCCCCCCCCTCCGGTGTCCCATTTGGCACCTTTCAGGGGGGGTGGGGGGGTGTAGATACCTGTCTAAGATATTTCCGGCATAGACTTCACCCCCTCCCGTCCCCACTGCGCTGTCTGCTGGGACACACACGGGTCCCAGAGACAGCGGGGACCAGTCAGGAAGCGCAGCGCGTCTCGCGCATGTGCAGTAGGGAACCGGGAAGTGAAGCCGCAGCGCATATTATTTATATATATATATATATATATATATATATATATACACATATATACATACACATATACATATACACACACACACACACACACACACACACACACACATTTTTGCCCAATTTGCAGGGGAAAATAAAGAAAGATCGCACCTTCTGTACAGAGCTACTCCTAGTTCTCACCTGGCAATCCGGACACTGCTGGTGGAGCCCGTTCTGAATGGTACAAAGCTCGGGGTACGGAAGGTTGACTTGAGCATTTCCAGACAGTCTCTTGGCGTTTTCCACAGCCGTCTCCAAGGATCGCAGGCAATGGTCGCAGGCTGCAAAACCACCAATCAAAGTACAGCCAGGGGTTACTGGGGTTTAGGTTCCAAATAAGATAAAATTATATAAATTTTCATGAACAGCAGTAGAATCAGTGAGGAAGTGGGATGGTGGAGACCTACTGTATGTGATTTGGACCAATCTTAACCATCTCAACTTTTATGGCCCACCTCAGGCACTGCCCATAAACACTTCTGATGTAAAACGCATCCAAACACATCTAAACTAATGTATGTTTGTTTTTGTTTTTTTTATATAGGAAGATTGTCTGCCAGAAAGGAACTGCACGCCTTTCCAGAAAGCGCACATGCCAACGTGAATGAACCCTAAAATATGAGGCTTTTAGGTGGAGTCAGAATAGGCTTCCCTAAAAAGGAGATGCAAACAAGAAATGAGACAGTGTTATCTGGACGTAAATGGTTGACATGAATTCCTCACATAACATAATGGCAGGCCAATGGTTTTAAAAAAAAAAAAAAAAAAGAAGAAGGAGGACGATTTATTGTAACAGGGGAAGTTTTAAACCATTGCAGGTAATGAGATACTAAGCCGGGTGTAAATGGATGTTGAAGGCCAACGTCCACTGGGCAAGTTGCAGATTGTCTGGCGTGGTTTGCAACAACCAGCCGCTGGTTCAGGGCCCCAAACGCTCGGGAGCCGAGCTGGAGTCCCATGTGACGACACCGCGACACAGAGGCGGAACAGCAGGACTGGTGGGAGATGCCAATCTAAACCAGCCTGGAACGCAAGGGGAAGCTCATTGCCGTGACAACGCATTTTCACACGCATGCGCTTTATCAAGTCTCGGGTTTAGTGGCAACAGTATTTAAAGCCCATAGTGATGGGTGGGCAGGAAGTGGCCAGAGCAATTAGTGGAGATGATAGAGAGATTATATACTCGAGTATAAGTCGAGTTTTTCAGCACATTTTTGGTGTGCTAACCCAGTGGAACTGGTACCACAACATATCCAAAGTTGGATTTCCTAGCACCAAGTGGCCCCGAGATACGTGGCCCCAAAATCGGTTCGGAAAATGTCATTCTCTGCTGCAGAAAAGTGCTTGACATTTTCTGAAGCGACTTTGGGGCCCCGTATCGCGGGGCCACTTAGTGCTAGGAACCCTAAATTTAGTGTGAAAACTCAGTGGAACTAGCACCATAAAATATCCAAAGCTGGGGTTCCTAGCACCAAGTGGCCCCAAGATACGGGGCCCCAAAATAGGTTCAGAAAAGGTCATTCTCTGCTGCAGAAAAGTGCTTGACATTTTCTGAACTGATTTTTGGGGCCCTGTATCTCGGGGCCACTTGATGCTAGAAACCCCAGCTTTGGATATTTTATGGTGCTAGCTCCACTGGGTTTTCACACCAAATTTGGGGTTCCTAGCACTAAGTGGCCCCGAGATACGGGGCCCCACATTCGGTCAACCATGTCCATCTGCAGCAATGTCATTTAGGGACCCTTTGGGTTCAGAGACCCCAGATTTTGGCTGCAGCTAGGGGACATCTAGGAACCCTTAACTACAGAGTTTGAGGCTCGGGGGACCTATGGCTGCAAATGGGCACAGTGAGGCTGCAAATGGGCATTGTTGACCCTCTTTTCCACTTACAGTAGCTGTGCATTTCTCACCCTCGTCTTATACTCGGGTCAATAAGTTTTTCCCATTTTTTGTGGTAAATTAGGGCCTCGACATATACTCGAGTATAATATATATATACACACACACACACACACACACACACACACTAATATATATACACATATATACACACACACACAATGTGATACTAAGTGCAAACAGATTAATTGAAATGTGAAGCTGTAATACCAAAATCGCAAAACCTATTAGATATCAATCAAAAAACTAAAATAGATGAGATAGAGCTCAATAAAACATTTTTAAAATAGTCATAAAAAAAAATGGGGAAAAAAAAAAAAATAAAAAAATGTAAAAATATAAGTAATAAATAAATTGCGTATTGTAGTGTGTGTGAAAATCTGTCCTTCAAAAATAAGCTCATTTATATAAATACTTTATTTGGTTCATGACATTGGAAGCGGTGGATTATATGGAAGAAGAGGAAGAAGAGGAAGAAGAAGAGGAAGAAGAGGAAGAAGAAGAGGAAGAAGAAGAGGAAGAAGAAGAGGAAGAAGAAGAGGAAGAAGAAGAGGAAGAAGAAGAGGAAGAAGAAGAAGAAGAGGAAGAAGAAGAGGAAGAAGAAGAGGAAGAAGAGGAAGGAGAGGAAGGAGAGACGGACAGATTTTCACACACACTATTTATTACTTATTATGTGATAGATAGATATCTTCCTCTATCTCTACATTTTTATTAAAAAAAAAAAAAAAAAAAAAAAGTGTGACTAATATTAAGAAAGGGACTGCCAGCATGAGGACCCCATTTTCAGTACCGCATGAGGGTGTATTAAAGTGGTGCCTATTGAGACCCAAGAGCAGGCAGAAGACTATATTACATGATAGTATGTAATTCCAGACCCTCATTGAGGTCATTAGGGGACAGGGATCCAAATTTGAAGATAAAAAAAAAAAAAAAGTCAGTGTGCCCTTCCAGGCAACAGATATCTTGCCTATGTGCCTGCAGGAAATGACGAGGGGCACCATGTACATCACAACCTTTTTCTGAAGAATCTACAATGTTCACCCATCAGTTTTCGCATGGTGCGTATTGTGCGTCCCGCGTATAGTAGGTTGCACGGGCACCTGAGAACATGGATAACAAATTCAGTTGAACATGTAATAAAAATTGCTTAATATGGAAAGTATTGCCTTTGTTATCAGGAACGGTAGAGAGGCCATGTGATATAAATTGGCACATGAGACATCCTCTCTTCCTACATTGGAATACCCTTGTCCTGTTATCGAAATAGGATCTGATGTCTGAAGTGGGTCTATTGTTGGTGATCTGTAGTTTACTTGGGGCCCAGGGACTTCCAGTCACTGTGTGCACTCATTCTGATGGCAGAATCGGAATGGCCCTTGGGCAGTGGACAGTGAGATCCCCTATGTGCTCAGCGCTTGGGACATTGTATTTTTCCCTAAAGGAGAGGAGATCTCAGGGATCACCTTAAAAAAAAAAAAAAAAAAAAAAAAGGAGAAGGTGGACAGAGTAGGAGATGACCAGATAGTTTGTAGTAGGGAGTTCCAGAGGATGGGAGAGGCTCTGGAGAAGTCCTGGAGGTGATCATGGGGGGAGGAGAGGAGGACGCTAGAGAGCAGGTAGTCTTGGAAGGAGCGAGGGGATGGTTTGGGCGATATTTGAAGACAAAAAGGTTTTGATTACATTGTTTGAGATAACACTGCAGAGTGAACAGGACAGCTCTGACCTTCTGGCAGGATCAGCAGGCATTTGTGAACAAAACACTTACAAATAGAACAAAAAGATGTTCATAGTTCGGACTCACACACTTTAATGGCTTCTTATGAGCAACACCAAAAAAAAAAAAAAAAAAAACACAAACACATATTAAAGATTAACCTCAACTCCCACTCCCAACGGCAGTACAAGATGACATTGTTAAGTGGCCATACCGCCATGGTCCTGCAGGTCAGTCTCACCTCTGTAGCGGTACAAGGCGTTCCACTGGAACTGGGAAGACACCAGAGGCCTCTCCTGGAAGATGGTCTCTCCTTTCCGGATAGTGCGAGTGGCAAACAGCCCCTTCCCCTGTGTGGAGACAAGGACAAAATGTTGATGCAATCTCAAATTCCATCTAAGGACTCGTTCACATGGAGCTTATCCATAATCTGGAAACGGGATCCCCATTACCAGTAAAAGTGAGACAGACTGCCCTTCAGAAGGATCCATACCGTACATTTAGGGAAAAAAAATCTGATATGAAGTCTAAGCCCTGAAACATGTTGGCTGCCTCTGTTCTTCCAAGTGGCCACCAACGTTGGCCACTGGCTCCCACCACAGTCAATCAACTCCAGTGATGAGGGGGGGGGGGGGGGGAGCAGAGCCGAGTCCTGCTGTCTGTGTGAACAGATGTGGCTGCGGGGCCTCGGGAGCGAGCCTGCACGAGGGCCCCTATGAGAATATGCCTCTTATCAGGGGCGCCAGCCGGGGACCTGGGAAGGAGGAGGATCAGGGCATTTTTTTTTTTTCTTTTTTAATACTTTTACAAACAACTAACATGGTTTGGTGTTCTATTCCTTTACACTTACCTCCAATATGGCCGACTACTTTAGAGGAGCTTGCATTTGTTTGGAAATGGGTTTGGGTCTGATCTCAGAAGCTAGCCATCATTCCTGGTCCACTGAGCTACATAGTTAAATAAATAGTTACTTAAGGCTACACGAGTCGATCATATTAGAGAAAAAAAAAAAAAAAATGTATTATATAAGACAGATTTGATATAATCAAAGATTAATATCAAGAAAAACAGCTTCACAAAAATTAGCCAACAAATCACAATAATGAATATCTCAAAACATACACACGTGACTTTACAGGAAAAAAAAAAAAAGACTAAAAAATAAATTAAAAAACACGTCCGGACGGCGTTAAGTGACACATTGATAGATTGTCACATGCAAAATTCTGCTACCTTATTGGACTCCCTTTTGGAAAGCAGATGTACATAAATCGTTTCTAATCCCCAGGGTAACACCATGGTGGCTATAGCCCTGATAATGTGAAATGGATCATAGCACCTCTTATCCACACTAGTATTTCATCATCTGTACCATCTCTCCTCCCATTACCTGTCCATGGAGCTACACACTGGTTGGGTTGTCATTGATCGATATATAGTCATTGTTGCTTCTTTCTTATAGATACAAATATGAGGAATTTTCATCTGACAACCTACCAATGTGTCACTTAACGGCGTCCAGACGTTTTTTTGAATTCTTTTCTGTAATGTCTGTGTGTGTATGTTTGATGAGATATTCTTTATTGTGATTTGTTGTTGGCCAATTTTTGTTAAGCTGTTTTTCTTGATATTGGCCTTTGATTACTTATTTATAATAAAATACATTTTCAATTTTTTTTACTCTTATGATCGACTAGTGTAGCCTTAAGTAACTCTTTTCCGGTGTCTTTTACCGGGTTCTTTCTGTATGATATATGCTTGCTTATAGTTACGGCTACAGCACCCTACACAAGGAATGATCCACGAGTGACCACCGCATTACGTGAAGTGGATAATACGTGCCAAGCCTGCTCGCTTTTGTTTTTCTTTATAGTTAAATAGTTATATAGTAACTGTGGCTGATGTTATTAAGGAGCGGGTATGTTTGCAAAATATTTGACCCAGCACAGCCTCATGGCCATAGTAGTGGGTCAGTGTTAAAGCTGCACGATTGTGAAAAAAAAAAGAAAAAAAATTTAGAATCACGATTTTTTTTTTTGCTTAGAATAAAGATCACGATTCTGAAGATTCTTTAAAATAAAGATTTTTTTTTTTTAATAGAAAACCTATTGAAATATTTAAAAAAAAAAACTTTCCCCTATTTTAAATCTTTAAAATAGGGGAGAGTTTTAAATATTTTGATGGGTTTATAAAAAAAAAAAAAAAAAAAAAAAAAAAAAAAGCCTTTACAATTTTTCTAATTAGCCTTATTGACTCCTTATACTACTTCACCATAATAATAATAATAATAATAATAATAATAATAATAATAATAATAATAATAATAATAAATTCCCTGCTTTTTATAAACCTTTTAGCAGGGAAATATTAATCTTAATAACAATAATAAAATGGTGAAGTGGTATAAGGAGTCAATAAGGCTGATTTAAAAAAAAAAAAAAAAAAAAAAAAAGCCTTTACAATTTTATTTTTCTAATCAGCCTTATTGACTCCTTATACTACTTCACAATTTTATTATTGTTATTAAGATTAATATTTCCCTGCTAAAAGGTTTATAAAAAGAAAATAATAAAAAAAAGCAGGGAATTTATTATTATTATTAACAATAATAAAATGGTGAAGTAGTATAAGGAGTCAATAAGGCAGATTAGAAAAATTGTAAAGGCTTTTTTTTTTTTTTTTTTAATAACAAACATGCCTTCACTTACCGCTCTGTGCAACACAAGGGTTTTGCACAGAACGGCCCCGAGCCTCCTTTTCTGGGGTCCCCCGGCGGTGCTTACGGCTCCTCCTCATCGGGTGCCCCCATGGAGAGCCGCATTCCACAGGGGCACTAGTGCGGGTGCGCTCCCGAGTCCTTTGACACAGACAGAAGGACTTGGCCCCGCCCCCCAACTCCTGTCACTGGATTTGATTGACAGCAGTGGGAGCCAATGGCTCCTGCAGCCATCAATCTATCCAATGAAGACCCGAGTGGAGTTCCTGGGCTAGTGCTCGTCGCTGAAACGATCGGGTTCAGGTAAGAAAATGGGGGGCGGGAGCTGCAACACAGGCATTTCACCTTAATGCATAGAAGGCATTAAGGTGCACAACCCTGAGGGTTTACAGCTCATTTAGGGGGTTACACAAAAAGGAACAATTTAACAAAATACAAAAAAAAATAAAATTTTATTTACATAAAATTTTACACTTGATATGGTTGCTTTCAAGTGACTTAATTTGCAGACCGAAGTTCATTCTTTTGATCTGTAAATGAGTAAACAGAAGGATACAATGTTTCTTCCATCTTCCTCTTTCAACCCTGAGCAATGTTGTCGATAAACATTGCCTGCTGCTTTTTTTGACTGCTGTGAGCAGGGAAAACTGCTCTGCACTTCTTACAATTTTGGAAATGCTGGATTAAGTTCATGGGGGGGGGGGGGGGGGGGTCGAATATCAAGATCACGATAATTTAAACGATTCATCGTGCAGCTATAGTCAGGGTCATCAACAAGGATCTTACTCCTGTCAGCCAACAGACGGTAATGAAACTAGATGACTTTGGCTGCTGTACACACAAGGAGGGAGCCCAGAGTAGGAGCCACCAGAAGTCATGCAAAATTAAGGAACACAAAGCCAAACAATCATCTGAAAAGTCCATACTTCTGGTACCGGAATCTCCACTACAACTAAAGCGAGAGAGCCTGTCCTTCGGAAGGTCCTCTGTGGATTGTGAACTTTTGAGATGATCCTATTGCACTCTATCCTTTTATTTTACACTTACTTCCAATACACCTCCAATATTAGGGACCAGCTTGTGTTTGGAATTAAGTTGGGAGTCTGAACCCAGAAATCATTACTGGTCTATGGGCTGCGAGTGGGAGATTCCCCTCCCTACAGATGACATAACAAAGAGGTGGAGATGCTTGTGAAATCGTTAACTTAATATGGCCATATTAGCTTAAATGTCATTGACTTGGATCTTACTCCCGTCAGGTAAAAGATGGTAGTTGAACTAGATAAACTTTGTTGCTTGAGCACCCCACAGGAGTAAGGGCCACCCAAATTGAGAGGTCCACATGAAAGCAAAAAAGACTGGAGCACCAAACAATCATCCCAAAAGTTCCAAATACCATATCTAGGATCTCCACTACCAGTAAAGTGAGACAGACTGCCCTTTAGGAGGTTCTTCAGAGGCCATTTAAGAACCCAGATGAAGGGGAATCTCTTGACCCCCAAAACATGTTGGCCATCACTGTTCTTCCTGTTGTCACATTGTTATCAACAGTAAAGTATTATGGACTTCTGAGATGATCATTGGGTGCTCTATTCTTTCATTTTATACTTCCCTTCAAACGTGGCCGACTACCAGGGATGGGTTCGTTTACATTTGAACATGGGTTCATGGCCAATCCAGGAAGCCAACAGTCATTCCTGGTCCAATAAGCTGTGGCGTGGGGGATTTCCTGCCTCACAGCTGGTGTTAGAAAGGGGCATGGATGCGTCTGAGATCGTTGACTGAATATGGACACATGGTCATAGTGGGTCAATGCAGAGGCCATAGTGAATCAACGTCACTGATCTGGATCTCATTTTGGCAACCAAAAAAAACTGTAGTCTAACGACATGACTTTGGCTGCTTGAGTTCACAAAGAAGGTGATGTCCCAAAGAGTAGGGAGCCATCTGAACAGAGTCAAAGAACAGAGCGCCAAATGACGACCTCAAAAGTCCATCTGGGATCTCCATCACCAGCAAAGGGGCATTCTGCCTCTTCAAAAGTCCCTTCAAAATCAGATATGAAGCCTAAGCTATGATAAAGGGGGGGGGGGGATCTGTTGGCACCTGAAGCATATTGGCTACATTAGTGATAGCAATGTGACAACATCAACAACGGATTATGGACACTTGAGATGATCATTTGGTGCTCTACTCTACTCTCCAATATTAAGAAGGCTCTTGAGATTGTTTGGAATTTGGTTAGATTCTGAAACCATGCACTGTGGGGGGGGGGGTCCCCGATTTCCTGCCTCACAATCATTGACCGATTATGGCCGAATATTGGCCAAATTGAGGCCACAGTGAATAAACATTACTGATCTGAATCTGCCTGCTGTCAACCAAAAGATGGTAATGAAATCTATAGGACTTTGGCTGCTTGAGCGCACAAAGTTTTATCCTAGGGAGCCACCCGAACTGAGAGGTCCACATCAAAAAAACAAAATCGTCTCAAAAGTCCATATTCCCGGAACTGGGATCTCCATCACCAGGAAAGTCAGACAGATTACCCTTTACGAGGCCCATTTAAGGAAGACGAATAGGAAGTCTAAGCCCCCGATCAAGAGGGATCCATTGGCACCTGAAACATGTTTGCCAATATTGTTCTTCCTGTTGTCAAAAATCCTTTATCAATATTGGAGATGATCATTTGGCACTCTAGTCATTGACTTTACAATTACCTCCAACATAGCCGACTACTATGGATGAGTTTGTCTTTGTTTGGAACTGGGTTAGGTTCTGAAGTTAAAAGCAAATGGTCATTCCTGGTCCAATGAGCTGATGGGGAATTCCCTGCTTCACAGCTAACGTTGGGGGCTGGGATGGCCCCGAAAATTGGTGACCTAATATGGTCATAGTGGGTCAATTTGGTGGCCATACTTGGCCAATGTTATGGACTCTAATTATACTATGGTCATCCAAAAGATGGTGGTGATACTAGATGAATTTGGCTTCTTAAGCACACAAAGTGAGGGGACCCCCACACAGCAGGGGGCTCACCCAAAGTGAGAGGTCCACATAAAATCAAGGAACAGATACCTCAAAAGTCCATAAATCCGGAACTGGAATCTCCATCACCAGGAAAAGCGAGACAGATTTCCTTCAGAGTCCATTTTACAAACAATTAGGAACCCTAAGCCCTGATGAAGGGGGATCCCATTGGCCGCAAAACACGTTGGCTGCCATTTTTCTTCCTGTTGTCAATAAAGGATTATGGATATTTAAGTTGATCTTTTGGCACTCTAGTCACCGATTTGACACTTATTCCCAATATGGCCGACTACTAGGGATGAGCTTATGTTTCATTGACTCCGGTCAACCAAAAGATGGTAGCGGAAGTAGATGAATTTGGCTTCTCAAGCACACAAAGTGGGGGGGGGGACCTCACATAGAAGGGGGGCACCTGAATTGAGAGGTCCACATAGAATCAAACAGAAACCTCAAAAGTCCATAAATCTGGAACTGGAATCTCCTTCTCCAGGAAAAGCGAGACAGATTTCCTTCAAGAGGGTTCTTCATACAGTTCATTTAAAAAACACCCAATAGGGACCCTAAAACCCAGATGAAGAGGGATCCATGGGCCCCGAAACACGTTGGCTGCCATAGTTCTTCCTGTTGTCAATGTGTTTCGAGTCCCGTGGATCCCCCTTCATCAAGTAACGTGACAACAGGAAGAACAATGGCAGCCACTTTACTTGATGAAGGGGGTCCATCTGACCCAAAAACATGTTGGCTGCTATTGTGCTTCCTGTCACGTTACTTGATAAAGGGGGATCCATGGGACCCGAAACACATTGGCTGCCATTGTTCTTCCTGTTGTCACCTTACTCGAAAGGGGATCCTTTGGCAGCAAAGCGCGTTGGCTGCCATTTTTCTTCCTGTTGTCACACTACTGGATAAAGGGGGATCCATTGGCCCTGAAACATATTAGCTGCCATTGTTCTTCCTGTTGTCAATAAAGGATTATGGATATTTAAGTTGATCTTTTGGCACTCTAGTCACCGATTTGACACTTATTCCCAATATGGCCGACTACCAGGGATGAGCTTATGTTTCATTGACTCGGATCTTACTCCAGTCAACCAAAAAAAGATGGTAGCGGAAGTAGATGAATTTGGCTTCTCAAGCACACAAAGTGGGGGTGGGAGAACCTCACATAGAAGGGGGTCACCCGAATTGAGAGGTCCACATAGAATCAAACAGAAACCTCAAAAGTCCATAAATCAAGAACTGGAATCTCCTTCTCCAGGAAAAGCGAGACAGATTTCCTTCAAGAGGGTTCTTCACAGTTCATTTAAGAACACCCAAGAGGAACCCTAAAACCCAGATGAAGAGGGATCCATGGGCCCCGAAACAAGTTGGCTGCCATTGTTCTTCCTGTTGTCACGTTACTTGATGAAGGGGGATCCATGGGACCTGAAACAAAAAGTTGGCTGCCATTGTTCTTCCTGTTACTTGATGAAGGGGGATCCATGGGACCCGAAACACGTTGGCTGCCATTGTTCTTCCCGCTGTCAATGTGTTTTGGGTCCCTTGGATCCCCCTTCATCAAGTAATGTGACAATAATAACAGCCACATTACTTGATGAAGGGGGATCCATCTGACCCAAAACACCTTGGCTGCCATTGTTCTTCCTGTTGTCACATTACTTGATGAAGGGGTATCCGTGGGACCCGAAACACGTTGGCTGACATTGTTCTTCAGGTCCCATGGATCCCCCTTCATCAAGTAATGTGACAGCAGGAAGCCAATGTGTGAACAATGGCAGCCTCATTACTTGATGAAGGTGGATCCATCTGACCCAAAACAAGTTGGCTGCCATTGTTCTTCCTGTTGTCACGTTACTTGAAAGGGGATCCATGGGACCCGAAACAAAAAGTTGGCTGCCATTGTTCTTCCTGTTACTTGATGAAGGGGGATCCATGGGACCCAAAACACGTTGGCTGCCATTGTTCTTTCTGCGGTGAATGTGTTTTGGGTCCCATGGATCCCCCTTCATCAAGTAACGTGACAACAATGGCAGCCACATTACTTCATGAAGGGGGATCCATCTGACCCAAAACAAGTTGGCTGCCATTGTTCTTCCTGTTACTTGATGAAGGGGGATCCATGGGACCCAAAACACGTTGGCTGCCATTGTTCTTCCTGCTGTGAATGTGTTTTGGGTCCCATGGATCCCCCTTCATCAAGTAACGTGACAACAATGGCAGCCACATTACTTCATGAAGGGGGATCCATCTGACCCAAAACAAGTTGGCTGCCATTGTTCTTCCTGTTACTTGATGAAGGGGGATCCATGGGACCCAAAACACGTTGGCTGCCATTGTTCTTCCTGCTGTGAATGTGTTTTGGGTCCCATGGATCCCCCTTCATCAAGTAACGTGACAACAATGGCAGCCACATTACTTCATGAAGGGGGATCCATCTGACCCAAAACACGTTGGCTGCCATTGTTCTTCCTGTTGTCACATTACTTGATGAAGGGGGGGGGGAATCCATGGGACCCGAAACACATTAACAGGAAGAACAATGGCAGCCAATGTGTTTCGGGACCCATGGATCCCCCTTCATCAATGTGACAACAGGAAGCCAATGTGTGAACAATGGCAGCCACATTACTTGGCTGCCATTGGCTGCCATTGTTCTTCCTGTTACTGGATGAAGGGGGATCCATGGGACCCGAAACGCCAAAAGATCAACTTAAATATCCATAATCCTTTATTGACAACAGGAAGAACAATGGCAGCTAATGTGTTTCAGGGCCAATGGATCCCCCTTTATCAAGTAGTGTGACAACAGGAAGAAAAATGGCAGCCAACGCGCTTTGCTGCCAAAGGATCCCACTTCGAGTAACGTGACAACAGGAAGAACAATGGCAGCCAACGTGTTTCTGGTCCCATGGATCCCCCTTCATCAAGTAATGTGACAGGAAGAACAAGGGCAGCCAACGTGTTTTTGGGTCAGATGGACCCCCTTCATCAAGTAAAGTGGCTGCCATTGTTCTTCCTGTTGTCACATTACTTGATGAAGGGGGATCCACTGGCCCCCGAAACACGTTCTAGAGATGTGCTTGCCTTTCTTTGGAATTGGTCTTTGGGCCGGAAACCTGGAAGTCCGGGTAATTCCTGGTCCAATCAGCTGCAGCTAGGAGATTACAAAGGGGGGCGGGGACCGCTTTGTGACATCATCAACCTAATATGGTCGTCAGCGCAGTGCGTCGGTGTAAGCTGGACCAATAGGGAACCGTGGATCTCACCTTGTCATTGCGCCGGGCCTACGTTTAGGAAAACCCCCCAATCACGCGCTTTGGCGCCCCGCCACTTATACAATCCCTTGCGCATTGAGAGGCCAATTAAAATTGGCAAAACATTCCAGCACAATGAAAGTTGCTGCGTCCAATTTTTCGGCGGTGGGCCGAGGAGCGCGATTGGGCGTGGAATCTGCCGCCGGACACGAGGGAGCCAATCAGCAAACTCAAGATTTTCTGAATGCTGGAGCCACACTATGAAAATGAACCCTCACACCCAAACCCAGCACCCTGATTGGGCAGAAGGAGACACAGACAGTGTCATATTTCATCTTCTACATCGATAGAGGATCCCCTCCTATATAATACATCAGTGTGGCTCGGAGACAGAGGACTACCATCCCTCCCCCCCTTCCTTACCTTGCCGCTGCCGATATGCCGGACCTCCACCGTCCGCTGGGCCGCCTTCGGCACCGCACACCGCCAGAACATGTCAGCCATGGAGGCCGCCATGATGGGAAGGGAGGAGCCCGAGCCTTCAGAGACCGCCACACGTCACCGCGCTCCTCCCCCGCCAACAGATTCTATCACGCTGCTGGCCGCTCCCCCCGCCCACTGCTCGCCAGTTCTGCTGTCAAAGTTCGCTGCTGACCACGCCCATACCGTGTTACTGCCGCCCACTGCTCGGGCGGCTGCCCAGCCAAGTACTAGCCACGCCTCCGGCCGTTGTCTTTACTGTCTTATTCCCCCCGCCCAAAGTCCGCCCTGCTCCTTCCTGGCCAACGCCCCTCTCAGTGTTCTAGCGACCGCTCCACGCCCACCAGACAGCGGCTGGCCACGCCCTATGTTCTTTCTGCACACATCCTGCGTTGCGTCTAGTTTGTTTCTGCCCACGCCCCCCCCACCCCCACCTCTGCGTGTTCTACCCACCTTATCCCCGCCCAGCAGCTCAAAGGCTGGCCGCACCCTCTGTTGTCCTGTAGCCACGCCCCTCCCCTTGTGCATCCGCACGCTGTACGTAGCATACTGTCTGTTCATTCTGTGCTGATTCCCCCCCCCCCCCCAATGCTGCACCAATGATCTGTCAAGCTGCATGCAAACCTGTGTGTAACGTCTTTGAGCGCTTTTTTATTTCGCGACTTGCACGTTTGTATGCAGCGTTTTTGGGCTTTGGCGTTTTTTTTTTATTAGCTAATAGAGAAAACTATTATCTGTTGCATCGTTTGCTTCTGAGTATTTCAGCTTTTCCAATAGCTTTTATGTCTTCTTTTATTATTATTGTTCATTTATTATAATGTTTTTTCATTAGGGTTCGAGCTCAGTTTAGGTTAGGGTTATTTATTATTATTTTATTTATTTTATTTTATTTTATTTTATTTTATTTATTATTATTATTATTATTATTATTATTATTATTATTATATGAATAATAATAAATGAATAAATAAATGTAAAATAAATACACAAATAAATAAAAAATCATAAATAAATTCAATAAATTAATACTAAGTAACAATAAATAAGTAATTAACCCTTAACTTTAATCCTTACCCTTAAAAAAATAAAATAATAATAATTAACTAAACACCCTAACAAAATAAATTATTATTATTATTATTATTATTATTATTATTATTATTATTATATGAATAATAATAAATGAAAAAATAAATGTAAAATAAATACACAAATAAATACAAAATCATAAATAAATTCAATAAATTAATACTAAGTAACAATAAATAAGTAATTAACCCTTAACTTTAATCCTTACCCTTAAAAAAATAAAATAATAATAATTAACTAAACACCCTAACAAAATAAATTATTATTATTATTATTATTATTATTATTATTATTATTATATGAATAATAATAAATGAAAAAATAAATGTAAAATAAATACACAAATAAATAAAAAATCATAAATAAATTCAATAAATTAATACTAAGTAACAATAAATAAGTAATTAACCCTTAACTTTAATCCTTACCCTTAAAAAAATAAAATAATAATAATTAACTAAACACCCTAACAAAATAAATTATTATTATTATTATTATTATTGTTATTATTATTATTATTATATGAATAATAATAAATGAAAAAATAAATGTAAAATAAATACACAAATAAATACAAAATCATAAATAAATTCAATAAATTAATACTAAGTAACAATAAATAAGTAATTAACCCTTAACTTTAATCCTTACCCTTAAAAAAAATAAAATAATAATAATTAACTAAACACCCTAACAAAATAAATTATTGTTATTATTATTAATGTATTTTTTTGTTTGAGTTTGGGTGTTTATTTTTATTTTATTATTAGTATTATTATTATTATCATTATTGATGATGATTAATCGTAATAATAATGTATTTAATAGACATGTGCAGTACTGAAAAAAAATTTTTCGTTTCGATCTGTTATTTACATAAATTCGTTTTCGGGATTCCTTTTGTTTATCCGTTTTTCAAATCGATTCAAAAAGTTTTAGAATGTGAAAAGTTTTCTAATTCAAATCGTTTTCCAATTTCCAAAAAAGAATAAAAATAGAACAGGAAAAAAAGGAATAATTATTTGGAAATGTGTTAATATTAATTTCCAAATAAATGAATATTTGGAAATTGTTCCATATCATTTGGAATAATGTGGAGCGGCTTATCCCGCTGGAGGTCACATGACGCCCGATCGGGATAACAGAGCCACTCTGCGGCCGTCATTCTGCATACGGCGGGTGGGAAGGGGTTAATGAATTAAACAGAACAAAACACTATAGTTACCCCAATTTCTTTTTTTACTCTATAATATGAAAGATGATCTTACGCCGAGTAAATAGACACCTAACGTCACGCTCGTGGAATGGCGACAAACTGCGGTACTTTAAAGTCTCCATAGGCCATGCTTTAAATGCCTTTACCCAGTTTAGAGTTACAGAGAAAGGTCTAGGGCTAGAATTATCGCTCTCGCTCCAACGATCACGGCGATACCTCACATGTGTGGGGTGAACACCGTTTACATAAGCGGGCGTGGCTTACGTATGCGTTTGTTTCTGCGCTCGAACGCGGAGAGATGGAAGCGCTTTACTTTTCTTTTTTTTTTTATTATTCGTTTTACTTTTATTTTTTTATTTTTATGCTGTCCTTTTATTGATCAATTTTTTTTATCACTTTTATTCCTTTTACAAGAAATGTAAACATCCCTTGTAATACAAATAAGAGATGACAGCTCCTCTTTATGGAGACATTTGGGGTCCAAAAGACACCAAATCTCTCCTTTACCTTTAAAAGCAAAAGAAAGAAAAACATTTTTTTTTTTTTTAACTGTTGCTTTACCTAAAAAAAAAAAAAAAAATAAATGACTATGGCCTGAGAACTGGAAGTGACGTCGCTCCGGCCCTCCGAGGGCATAAAGAGGAGTGGCGGCCATCTTGGCCTTACTCTTCTCCATGCCCAGCTAACGGTGGCATCGGATCGCACCCGAGCTTCACCGATTGGTCAGATAAACCCGGGAATGTCCGTGAAGCGGCACGCCTCCCGCTGCTTCTAAAAAAGGGATGGCTGCATTTGTTTTCTTTTCCAAGCTTTCTGTCTTTTATTTTCATCTGGTGATCCTGCCAGTAAGTCTGTTTGTTTGTCAAAAGCACGAGCTCTCCTGCAGATGTGACAGTTAGCAGAATGAGACAAAAAAAAAAGAACAAGCTCTCTTCAAGGTGTATCAGTTACAGAGGTGAGACAAACCGTTCAACGCTGACGGGGTTGCTTACAATGATCAGCTTTTATTTATTCATGTAAAACCTTTATCCCAAAAGGAACAAAAAAAAAACGGTTTGCTGATTATAAAGTATTAGCTGGAGTTCATCTTCAATCTGTTAGTGTATCTAAATCTGCTAGTGCATCTAACACTCCTCTCTCCAGACAATGCTGCTGTCCATAGGCGTCTCCGTTGCACCTTAGATAGAGGAGACTCCCTAAGACAGGAAGTGTGTTACCGGCTGGGTGAAAATCAAGGGAAAGAAAAACCACCAACTTCGGGGATATTTTTCCCTTCCGGTGACACCACCGACTCAGGAACTTTTTTTCCTTCCGGTGACACCACCGACTCAGGAACTTTTTTTCCTTCCGGTGACACCACCGACTCAGGGACATTTTTCCCTTCCGGTGACACCACCGACTCAGGGACATTTTTCCCTTCCGGTGACACCACCGACTCAGGGACATTTTTCCCTTCCGGTGACACCACCGACTCAGGGACATTTTTCCCTTCCGGTGACACCACCGACTCAGGGACATTTTTCCCTTCCGGTGACACCACCGACTCAGGGACATTTTTCCCTTCCGGTGACACCACCGACTCAGGAACTTTTTTTCCTTCCGGTGACACCACCGACTCAGGGACATTTTTCCCTTCCGGTGACACCACCGACTCAGGGACATTTTTCCCTTCCGGTGACACCACAGACTCAGGAACTTTTTTTTTCCTTCAGTGACACCACCGACTCAGGGACATTTTTCCCTTCCGGTGACACCACCGAATCAGGGACATTTTTCCCTTCCGGTGACACCACCGACTCAGGGACATTTTTTTTCCTTTAGTGACACCACCGAATCAGGGACATTTTTTCCTTCCGGTGACACCACCGACTCAAACTTTTTTTTTCCTTCAGTGACACCACCGACTCAGGGACATATTTTCCTTTCTTTTTTTTTTTTTTTCAAATTTTTTATTTATTTGTTCAGGAAAGACAAGACCCGTAGGGCCAACATGAGACAGAAAAATACCGTAAACATATTGTGTACTGACATACAGTATAATCTCATGTCCTAACATTAATACATGTGTCCATGGGTGGAGAGGTCCGGCAAGGAGCATAAACAAGTACTACCCCGGAAAGCTCCCCTCGGCAGGGCCGTCTTGGCTTCAACCGCCATCAGGTTTAGCGCACCGATTGTTCCACCTTCCCATGGGATTCTAGTCCTCTACACAACTATAGAGTAAAGCCGCGTACACACGAGCGGAATGTCCGACAGAAAAAGTCAGACGGAAGCTTTTCATCGTCTATTCCGATCATGTGTGTGCCTCGAAATAAGAAGTTTGGGATGGGACTTTATATGAGACCGTGACCATCCAGTACACAGGTCTCCATCCCTATGTATACAAGAAAAATAAGGGGAAATTGGGGGAAAAGGGGACAATGGGACTTTATATGAAACACAACACTAGGGCAGGCTGGGTCATCAGATATAGAAAAATAGTAAGATTTATTGATACCACATGAAAATGCAATCGATGCTACTCACATATAGTCAAAAGACTCATCGGACTTTTGCTTTCGAAAATTCTGACGGACCTAGAAATGGAACATGTTCTAAATATTTCCGACGGAACCAATTCCTATCGGGAAACCCGCTCGTCTGTATGCTGTTCCGACGGATCAAAAACGACGCATGCTCTGAAGCAAGTACAAGACGGAAGCTATTGGAAGCTATTGGCTACTGGCTATTGAACTTCCTTTTTCTAGTCCCGTCGTACGTGTTGTACGTCACCGCTTTGGTCGGACTTTGGGTTGACCGTGTGTAGGCAAGACCGCTTGAGTGGAATTCCATCGGAGTTCCGTCAGAGAAACCTTCGGAGTTTATTCTGACGGCAAAACCGGCCGTGTGTATGCGGCATAAGGCTTTTTCCACGGGCCCTGCCTCTCCCTCTTTTTTTTTATAATATTTATTTAGTAGAGAGTGAGGGGACAATAAGAAGAAAATGGGGATATCTGTAGATTACAGATTATAGTTGTTAGAGGGATAAGAGGGTCAAGGTGAATGAAGGGGAGGTAGAGAAGGGAGGGCGGGGATTATCATGAACATGGACCCCCAGTGTCTCCAAGATTCCACCTGGTGAAAATCTGGTTCGTTCTCTTCATTGTGTCGTGAAAGAACAGGGTGAAGAGGTGTCTCGAACTTCAGGCTACTGTTTCCTTACACAGGAGGGCCTGGCCCTCGTCCGAAAAAACAAATATATTCCACAAGGTCCAGGTTTTAGAGTAACGGTCTTCTTGGTGTCTGGCTGTGAGTATGAGATCTTCAATTTTGTTTATGTCTGCGACTTTCCTAAGCCATAGGTCAATGGTCGGTGGGTGTGGGGATTTCCATAAAAGGGGTATGCACGCTTTAGCAGCGTCAAGAAGGTGGCCAATCACCGATTTCTTATAGACTTTCACCGGGGTCTCTGAAGCATGCAGAAGGAAGAAAGTCGGATCATCTAGGATGTGACGTTCCGTAAATTTTTGCGTTATTTGGCATATTTTCCCCCAGAAGCTTTCGAGTTTGGGGCAGGACCAGAAGACGTGTAGGATAGTTCCTTGATCTTTCTGGCATCTCCAGCACAGGTCAGATGTCGCGGGGAAATATTTGTGTAGTTGTGATGAGGTTCTGTACCACCTGGACAGAATTTTCAAAATTAGTCTCCTGTGCTTTTGTACAAATGGAGGATTTGTGCATAAAATGGAGAATGTGGAGTTTCTGTTTTGGGGTGAAAGTTGCCGTTTAAATCCAGCTCCCACCCGATCAATCCTGGGGGTTGAAAGCCCTCTCGGGGTGTATTCAGCAGATTGTATGTAAGTGAGAGTGTGTGTGGTAGGGGTCCTGTTTCTGAGCAGTAGTCCTCAGAAATCGTGTGTGGTTGGTAGGAAATCCAATCGGAAGGGGCCCGTAGGGTCTGTAAGTTCCGATATGGATATCCATCTATCCATGGTTCAAAAGTGTGAGGCTTGAAAGTAACCTTCTTTCATCAAATTTTGAAAGGTGCCATCTATAAGCCCGGCAGGAATCGTGGGTTGCCTAGGATAGGAGTCAGAGGTGAATCCTTTGACAAGATTACCACTCGGCTCAGGGGGTTGGCACAAATACGAGTCGTGGGTCCAATAAGGGGGTGTCGTTTGATGCTTGCAGGGAGCGATGTGTAGCACCACGGTGCTCTATTGAGCGGTATAGTGCTTTGTGCCTGTTCAAATCGGGGCCATAGCTTGGCTTCATGATGTCTACAAGCCTACTGAGATGTGATGCGTAGTAGTTGCGTATGTCCGGCATAGCTAGGCCAACATAGATCTTGGGTAATGAAAGTAGCGTTCTGCTAAGCCTCGGTCTCTTGCGTGCCCAGATGAACTCTATGAATAGAGAGTGTGTCATTTTAAAATAATTCACAGGGACGCGGATGGGTAGGGCCTGGATAAGGTATAAAAATTTAGGGAGGATGCTCATTTTCAGTATGTTACAGCGGCCGAACCACGAGTGGAAGCCCTTGTGCCACTCGTTAAGAAGGGTCCGAACTGCCTTTAATAAAGGGGGAAGTTTAGGTCAAATATTTTGGAGAATTTTGGCGGGATGTATGTACCTAAGTATTTCAACGCTGGGTCAGTCCATTTTAATTTAAAGTTCGTTTGGAGTTGTAGGAGTTGTGTCTGAGGTATACCAATTCCCATTGCTTCCAATTTAGAAAAATAGATTTTTAAATTGGATAGCGCTCCATATATTTCAAATTCGTGTAGTAGGTTTGGGAGGGGGACAGCTGGTTAGTGACTGAAAACAACATATCATCCGCATGCGCTGAGACTTTTTGTTGCGAGGTTCCCACTTTAATTCCTGTGGCATCTGGGTTTAGCTGTACATGGCATAGGAAGGGCTCTAGGGATAGGGCGAATAATAGGGGTGACAGTGGGCAGCCCTGTCTAGTCCCATTCCTAATCTTAAAGGGACATACTTTCCTTTCAATTACACTGCCGACTCAGGGGCATCATTATTTTTCCTTTTTAGACATACCACCATCTCTGGGAATTTTTTTACCTTCAGTGACACCACCATCTCTTTTTTCTTTCCAGTGACACCATCAATTCAGGATTTTTTTTCTTCCTTCAGTGGCACCATCGACACAGGTACATTTTTTTTCCAGTGACTCCACCAACTCAGGGACATTTTTTCTTTTCAGTGACACCACCGATTCAGGAACTTTTTTTCTTCCTTCAGTGGCACCACCAGCTCAGGTACATTTTTTTCTTTCCAGTGACACCACCGACTAAGGGACTGTTTTTTTTCCTTCAGTGACACCACTGACCCAGGGACATTTTTTACTTTGCCATTTTAAGTCCCACATTTGTGCACCAATTTTCAGTTCTCTGCAGTGCAACACAAACATGGGTACTATGTATTTTATTGCATAGCACAAACATTACAAACATTCTGCTGTGTGCCGATATTGGCCCTGTCCCCTTCTACACCAAACGGGGGCGGGTGGTGGTTGGTGATAGATGGGGGGTGGTGGTGGTTGGTGATGGAGAGGAGGTGGTGGTGGTTGGTGATAGATGGGAGGTGGTGGAGGTTGGTGATAGATGGGAGGTGGTGGTGGTTGGTGATGGATGGGGGGTGGTGGTGGTTGGTGATAGATGGGAGGTGGTGGTGGTTGGTGATGGATGGGAGGTGGTGTTGGTTGGTGATGGAGAGGAGGTGGTGGTGGTTGGTGATAGATGGGAGGTGGTGGAGGTTGGTGATAGATGGGAGGTGGTGGTGGTTGGTGATGGATGGGGGGTGGTGGTGGTTGGTGATAGATGGGAGGTGGTGGTGGTTGGTGATGGATGGGAGGTGGTGTTGGTTGGTGATAGATGGGAGGTGGTGGTAGTTGGTGATGGATGGGGGGTGGTGGTGGTTGGTGATAGATGGGAAGTGGTGGTGGTTGGTGATGGATGGGGGGGTGGTGATTGGTGATGGATGGGGGGTGGTGGTGGTTGGTGATGGATGGGGGGTGGTGGTGGTTGGTGATGGATGGGGGGTGGTGGTGGTTGGTGATAGATGGGAGGTGGTGGTGGTTGGTGATGGATGGGAGGTGGTGGTGGTTAGTGATGGATGGGAGCTGGTGGCGGTTGGTGATGGATGGGGGTGGTGGGTGATAGATGGGGGGGTGGTGGTTGATAGATGGAGGGGAGGTGGTGGTTGGTGATAGATGGGGGGTGGTGGTGGTTGGTGATAGATGGGGGGTGGTGGTGGTGGTTGGTGATGGATGGGGGTATGTGGAGGTTGGTGATGGATGGGGGGGTGGTGGTTGGTGATAGATGGGGGGTGGTGGTGGTTGGTGATAGATGGGGGGAGGTGGTGGTGGTTGGTGATGGATGGGGGGTGGTGGAGGTTGGTGATGGATGGGGGGGTGGTGGTTAGTGATAGATGGGGGGTGGTGGTGGTTGGTGATAGATGGGGGGTGGTGGTGGTTGGTGATAGATGGGGGGAGGTGGTGGTGGTTGGTGATGGATGGGGGGTGGTGGAGGTTGGTGATGGATGGGGGGGTGGTGGTTGGTGATAGATGGGGGGTGGTGGTGGTTGGTGATAGATGGGGGGTGGTGGCGGTTGGTGATGGATGGGAGGTGGTGGTGGTTGGTGATAGATGGGAGGTGGTGGTGGTTGGTGATGGATGGGAGGTGGTGGAGGTTGGTGATGGATGGGGGGGTGGTGGTTGGTGATAGATGGGGGGTGGTGGTGGTTGGTGATAGATGGGGGCGGTGGTGGTTGGTGATGGATGGGGGGTGGTGGTGGTTGGTGATGGATGGGAGGTGGTGGTGGTTGGTGATAGATGGGAGAGGTTGGTGATGGATGGGGGGGTGGTGGTTGGTGATAGATAGGGGGTGGTGGTGGTTGGTGATAGATGGGGGGTGGTGGTGGTTGGTGATAGATGGGGGGTGGTGGTGGTTGGTGAGGGATGGAGGGTGGTGGTGGTTGATGATGAATGGGAGGTGGTGGCGGTTGGTGATGGATGGGAGGTGGTGGTGGTTGGTGATGGATGGGGGGGTGGTTGGTGATGGATGGGGGGTGGTGGTGATTGGTGATGGATGGGAGGTGGTGGCGGTTGGTGATGCATGGGAGGTGGTGGTGGTTGGTGATGGATGGGGGTGGTGGAGGTTGGTGATGGATGGGGGGGTGGTGGTTGGTGATAGATGGGGGGTGGTGGTGGTTGGTGATGGATGGGGCGTGGTGATGGATGGTGATGGATGGGGGGTGGTGGTGGTTGGTGATAGATGGGGGTGGTGGTGGTTGGTGATAGATGGGGGGGTGGTCGGGGTTGTGGGATGCCGGGGGGGCAGTTTCCCATCTTTGTACTGGTCACTGGATGAGTTTTTCCCAGCATTGTCCACAACTTTCTTTTTGAGGACCTTAGAGAGAGCCCCTGATCTTGGTATGGTGACACCCGACTCATCGATAGCATAGAGTACACCAGACCCTCCTAGATGTCTGAGGTTCCCCCTGCGTTCTCCTAAAGGAGGTTCCAGGCATTTCTTTCACACAAATAGAGCTTTATTTTGGTGGTATTCAATGACTGCTGGGTTTTTTTTGTTTGCTAAATAAACAAATAAAGACCGAAAATGTTATGTAATGTAATGTCGGGTCCTGGCAATATGGATGAAAATCAGTGAGACAAACGGCATGGGTACCCCCCCCCCCCCCCCCCCCGTCCATTACCAGGCCCTTTGGGCCTTTTATGGATATCAATGGGAACCCCGCACCCTCATTAAAAAAAGGTAAGGCGTGGGGCCCCAGGCCCTCTGAACAGCAGTATACAGGCAGTGCAAACAAGACAGGGACTGTAGGTTTGTTGTTAAGTAGAATCTGTTTGTAATTTTGAACTGGTACATTTTTAAAGTGTAGCTCCAGCCAAAAAATCTATTTTTAAGCTTTTTGGAAAGCATAGGGAAGGGTTGTCATCCCTGTAACATTTGTTTTGCTGTCTGTGCACCTCTTCACAAGATTTCACCTCACTTTCTGTCCCAATGACAAATGTTTTTTGAAAATTTGGGGTTTTTAGTGAAACAAGGATTGGTGGTAAAGCATCAGTGGAGAGGAGACACGTTTTTCCTATATTAACTCTTACAGGAGAGAATTTCCCTTCCTAGGGGTAGATTTCATCTCACTTCCTGTTGTCTCCTTCCGTTTGCAAGTAGGAGTCGTTTGTAAGTTGGATGTTTGAAAGTAGGGGCCTGCCCTATATACTCTGCAGAAATTGTGGCCTTAGGTGTTGGTGTTGCCACAACACCCTCACAGTTACTCTTGGTGAGCGCAGGAACGGGCCAGGCTGTGAAATATTAGATCAAGAATTGTAATTACATGCCATTGTTGAACAGTGGTAGAAAAATTGGGCCTTTGGTGGTGGTGGTGGTGTTGCCACAACACTGTAAGCCCTCACAATTACTCTTGGTGGGTGCAGGAATGGGCCCTGCTGTGAAATATTAGATCAAGAATTGTCATTACATGTCCCTGTTGAACAGGGGCAGAAAAATAGGGCCTTAGGCACTGATGCCACAACACTGCAACCCCTCAAAGATACTCTAGTTGGAGCGCAGGAATGAGCCCTGCTGCAAAGTATTGCATCAAAAATTGTAATTACACGCCCCTGTTAAACAGAAAAAAAATGGGCCTTGGCCACTGGTGGCGGTGCCCAGAACCAAAAATGTTCTTACAAGCTATCAGCATGAAAATTGAGGAGGAAGAGGATTGTCACGCAGCATAACAGGATAGTCAGTCAGCATCAGCATAGGCAGTCTTGAAGGGATCTTACATAAAAAAAAAAATCAATTGGTTACATCAGCATCAGGTGCTTGGTAGCTGGTGATCCAAGACTGATTCATTTTTATAAAGGTCAGCCGATCGACCGATTCAGTGGAGAGGCGCACCCTGTGATCGGTTACAAAGCCTCCAGCAGCACTGAATGTGCGTTCCGAAAGAACGCTGGATGCAGGACAGGCCAGTAGCTCAATTGCATACTGTGCAAGCTCTGGCCAGTGATCCATCCTCAAGACCCAGTAACCCAGAAGATTTTCGGTGGGAAAGGTGTCCAAGTCAAATCTTGCCCCTAGGTAATCCTGCACCATGTCAGATGCTGGCGATGGTTGCTGGAACCGATCAGACCTTGGGGCTGCGGACTAAAAAATTGTTTGAACGCATCGGTCAGATGGCCACCTTCTCCACCGCTCCTTCTGTGACTGACTGAAGCCTCAGCAACACATTGTCCAAGAGGACCAGGAGATTGTAACCTCCCAGGCTCTGGAAACGCGTTGTACAAACCTTTCTGCAAGGCCTCCCGAAGATGTTTCATCCTCTGCTCCCTCTGCGACGGCAAGATAAGGTCCGCAACCTTACCCTTGTAATGTGGATCAAGGAGGGTTGCCACCCAGTAATCATCCCTCCCCTTAATACCACGAATACGAGGATCCTTCTGCAGGCTTTGCAGGATCAGGGAGGCCATGCAACGTAGGTTTGCTGAGGCATTTGGTCCAGAGTCCTCTGGGTCACTAAGGACGACATGATCTGCAGCCACCTCCTCCCAGCCACGCACAAGTCCATGGGTTTCTTCGGACTGTAAATGATCCCTTGAAGACTGCTGCTGATGCTGAGTGCCAGGCTCCACCTCCATGCTGACACAATCCTCCTCCTCGTCCTCTGCATGTGTGATCGGCGGGTACGCAGGAACACTGTCTGGATAAAGGGGGCCTTGAGAGGTAAGGAAGTCCTCCTCTTCTTTCCTCTGTTCTGCCTCAAGTGCCCTGTCCATTATTCCACACAGCGTGTGCTCCAACAGGTGGACAGTGTCACTGATGCATACACTGTCACTGCTCACCATCCTCGTGGCCTCCTCAAATGGTGACAGGACAGTGCATGCATCCCTGATCATAGCTCACTGGCGTGGGGATAAAAGACAAGCTCCCCTGACCCTGTCCTGGTGCCATAGTCGCATAGGTACTCATTGATGGCCCTCTGCTGCGTGTGCAGCTGCTGCAGCATGGCCATCGTTGGGTTCCACCTGCCGAGCATGTCACAGATTAGGCAGTTCTTGGGCAGGTTAAATTCCTTTTGGAGGTCAGCCAGCCGAGCACTGGCATTATATGACCTGCGGAAATGCACACAGACTTTCCTGGCCTGTCTCAGGACATCCTGTAAGCCCGGGTACCTGCCCAAGAACCGCTGCACCACCAAGTTAAGGATGTTAGCCAAACAGGGCACATGGGTCAGTTGTCCCTGTCGGAGGGTGGAGAGGAGGTAGGTGACATTGTCGCAAACCACCATACCTGGCTTAAACTGGCGTGGCGTCAACCGCCTCTGAACCTGCCCCTGCAGAGCTGACAGAATCTCTGCCCCAGTGTGGCTCCTGTCCCCCAAACACACCAGCTCAAGCACCACATGGCATCTTTTTGCCTGCGTGCTTGCGTAGCCCCTTGAACGCCTATGGAGCACCGCTGGTTCCGAGGACAAATCAGCACAGGAAGAGGCCATGGAGGAAGAAGAGGAGGGGGTGGAGGCAGAATCACCACTAGTAGAATTTTGGGAATTATGAGAACACCAGCAATTGTCTTCAGGTAGCTTTAGGTGCACACTGTGCAGAGGAGGCACTACACTAATTGTAAATACTGCAGCTGCCTGCCTGTGGTACTAATAGGATCAGAACAACAGCAATTTTTTTCAGGTAGCTTTAGGTGCACACTGTGCAGAGGACACAGTACACTAACTGTAAATACTGCAGCTGCCTGCCTGTGGTACTAATAGGATCAGAAGAACACCACCAATTATATTCAGGTAGCTTTAGGTGCACACTGTGCAGAGGACGCACTACACTAACTGTAAATACTGCAGCTGCCTGCCTGTGGTACTAATAGGATCAGAAGAACACCACCAATTATATTCAGGTAGCTTTAGGTGCACACTGTGCAGAGGACGCACTACACTAACTGTAAATACTGCAGCTGCCTGCCTGTGGTACTAATAGGATCAGAAGAACACCACCAATTTTCTTCAGGTAGCTGTAAATACTGTAAAAACACCTGCCTGCCTGTCAGTAGGAAGAGAATAACAGGAACGGATCTAGCTAAACTGAATACAGTGTGTATATATATATATCTATATATACATATATATATATATATATATATATATATATATATATATATATATATATATATATATACACAACACCTAGGATGCATATATATATATATATATATATATATATAGATAGATATATATATATATAGATCTATCTATATATATATAGATATATATATATATATATAGATATATATATCTATATATATATATATATACACACACAATACACTGTAAGTGCAGCTGACTGACTCAGCTGCCTACTCTATATAACTTAAATCAAATGACACTGTCTCTCTGTCTATCTCTTTGCTGCTGCAACACACTACACAGGGCCACCACGCAGGTGGCCTTATATAGTGTGGGGTGTGTACTAAAGCCCCTGAGCCATAATTGGCCAAAGCCACCCTGACTTTTGGCCAATTACAGTACGGCTCTCTGTACAGACGGCGCTGTGCATGCTTGGCCAATCATCAGCCAGCAATGCACTGCGATGCCGCAGTGAATTATGAGCCATGACGCGCCACTCGAATTTGGCGCAAACGGCCCATAACGTTCGCAATTCGACGAACGGTCGAACATGGGTTTGACGCGAACTCAAAGCTCATCCCTACCCATGACTGGTAGGTGAAAGGAGAAGCAGCACAGTTATGAGCTCATCTCTCTCTGCTCTCTCCTCTTTAACAGCGCATGAACTGATTGGCTCCTTGTGCTGCTTCTTCCTCTCAAGTGACTGCAGGAGCATGATAGCCTGATACCAGGCCACCTTCTTAAACTATTCGCATTGAAAAAAAATACAATTAAAGATTTATTCATGATAATACACAGCTGCATTAATCTGTGTCTTTTATATCTGCTCGGAGTTCAGCTTTAGGGCAGCACAAGTAATTTAAAAAAAAAAAAAGGTGAATTCAATACTTAAAATATAAAAAAACGTTAAAAAAAATTTAGAAAATAATTCTTTACAATGTTTTTTTTTTTATCAGAAAGGTTTTTATTGTACATAAAAAAAAAAAAAAAAAACGCATACATATAGCGTACAGGTAAAAGTACATGGCGTATACATATCACAAAGATCTCACAAAGTGTATTATGGAGGCATTTATCAGCTACCAGAAATTATTATAAGACGGTTCCGATTGCATTCTAACAGGAAAAAATAAACCTATTATATCATTATCTTTTAACAATATTAGATCTAACATGTATTGTAGTTCATAAGGAGTATAAGTCTCAATGAAGTACAATTTAAGCAAGTATCATCTATACTAATGTTACCCTTATATATTGGAATCTCTAGTGAGCTCTACTCATCTTACAGTGTAAAGAATAGAAAACATGTCGTTCAATTACCAGTAGCATTGGAAACAACTCTATTGCATTGTAATTCCGTCAGTCATGTTTTAAATCCGTTATGTTTAGATCAATGTGATATACATCAGAGAAAAAGAAAGTAAAATAAAGGAGCAAGAAGAGAAGAAAGAGAAAAGAGAAGATAAAAAGAAGGAACGATAGAAACAAAACAGAGCAAAACCTTGCCATACAGTATCATATTCGCATATATTGCCATATGTCTCACAGGGGGTGCCCCTTTAAATAATCCCCGCTGCCCTGCATATGTACAGTTTCCATACAATAATCGAGTCTACATCAACCCAAGAGTAGCCTATCCTTAATTAATTGGTGTGGGGCTAAACCAGGAGCGTCCAGCCATGCCTGCCATATTGAAAGGAACTTTTGTGGGGCCTTCCTATGTTGGTAGGTAACTTTTTCTCTTATTAGGAGTCTATTTACGCTGTCTATCCATTGCCTCCTGGTGGGGACCCGTGGGGTGATCCACCACTGGGCAATCAATCTTCTCGCCGCGTATAATAAACGAATAAGCGCTATACGTGTTAGTGGAGGTATCAGCTCCTCGTCTATTCCTCCGAGTAAACAGATCATTGGAGTTCTCTCAAGAGGTATCATAAATACTTCTGAAATCGTGTCCAGTACTTCCTTCCAATATCTGAATAGCTTGGGGCACTTCCATGTCATGTGGAGCAGGTCCCCACAGTCACGTTCACATTTTGGGCACAAGGGTGAGTCCCTGATTCCCCATTTATAAAGTTGGAGGGGGGTTCTGTACGCTCTATGTATCAAGTAGAGGTGTGAGAGTTTCTGGGATGCAGATATTGATACCAGGGGGGCATTCATAAGGCATGTATTCCAACTATCTCCATCTATCTCTCCTATATCCTCCTCCCATCGCTGTCTGCATGGTAGACTAGAGGGATCTTGTATTCGTGCTATAAGAGTGTTATAGCATCTGGATATCATGCCTTTTTTAACTTGTTCCATAAAGACATCCTGTATAATTGGATGATCTATTTGCTGGGTTCTGACAGTTCTATTCTGGGTTTGTAAGGCATGACGCAGTTGGAGATATTTATAAAAATTGTTATTGGGGATCTCAAACTCTATTTGAATTTGCTGAAATGATTTAAGAGTGTTATCTTGGTATACTTGTGAGATATATTTGATGCCTGCTTCCTCCCAACTCTTGAAGCCTTTTAGTTTTTGTATTTCCTTCAGTTGTCTGTTTCGCCAGAGAGGCGTGCTGGACAAAAAGCCCGTGATGCCTATTAGTTTCTTGACGTAAGACCAAAGTAGGATCAACAGTTTGATCGTAGGAGTTTCCGGGTTCAAATGCGAGAATCCCGCCTCCAAGTTTGCCAACGCTGAGTAATTGCTGTCTTCTAGTATTATAAGTCTACGGATCGGGTCTTTCAGATCCAGCAAGCCCCATCCTCCCAATTGTTGTAATTGGGAGGCTAAATAATACATTCTGGGATGAGGGACTGCAAGTCCCCCCTCCTCTTTGCCATACTGTAACGTTGCTAGTTTTATCCTCGCTATTTTTTTCCTCCATATAAGTTCTCTGAATTGGGACTCTATTCTGTCAAACCATTTTTTGGGTATCCATACCGGGGAATTATTAAAAATATATAGCAATTGCGGTGCCCAGACCATTTTAATTAGATTAATTCTACCAACAACAGACAAGGGCAGTCTACACCAGGCTCTGCTCCCTTCCCGGAACTTAGCCAGTAAAGGTGTTAGGTTCTGGTCAATATAAGTAGCTGGGTTAGGGGTCACCTGAATCCCCAGGTAGCGGAATGAGTTGACTTGTTGTATCATCTCTGCACCTGGGGGAAGTGGAGTATTCAAAGGGTCGAGCGGCATCAACACTGACTTATCCCAGTTAATGGAGAAGCCTGATAGTTCCCCAAATTCCCTAATGAGAGACATGACTGTTTGTAGTGTATCTTTTGTGTCCCCTAAATATAGCAGGGTATCATCTGCATACATGGACACTATGTCTTTATTCATACCTCTTTGGAATCCTACTATTCTATCGTCCCCTCTAATTTTCGCTGCCAGGGGTTCTAAGGCCAAGGCAAACAGCAGGGGTGACAATGGGCACCCCTGCCTGGTACCTCTAAATAAGGGAAAGGGTTCCGAGAGTTCCCCATTAATTCGAATCCTGGCAGAGGGCGCGGAGTATAAAAGTTGTATCCATCTAATAAAGGTGTCTCCCAATCCCATGTTCTGCAGCGTTTTCCACAGGTAAGGCCACTCGACACTGTCGAAGGCCTTAGCTGCGTCTAGTGAAAAAACTGCCCTATTGCCTGCGTTGTCCACTGGGAGTTGTAGATTCAGGAATAATCGTCTTATATTTTGGGCTGTGGATCTTGTGGGAATGAACCCGGATTGATCTCTATGTACTATTTTGTGAATTACTTTGGCCAATCTATTTGCTAACATCCGAGCCAGCAGCTTGATATCAGATGTGAGCAGTGATATGGGTCTATAGGATCCAGGGGAATTCGCATCTTTACCCGGTTTTAATATAACAATAATGATCGCCTCATTCATCGAGCTTGGCAATGAGCCCTCTTTTAGTGCCTCATTAAAAACTTTCAGTAGTGTGGGAAGCATGGACTCAGCGTAACGTTTGTATATCTCCGATGGGAGACCATCTACACCCGGTGATTTATTGTTTTTAGTTTGGGACAAGGCAATGTCTAGTTCCTCTGCTGTTAAAGGGGCATTGAGCATGGTCCTATCTTCTGTTGGGAGACTGGGGAGCTCACAGCTATTTAAAAAATCTTCTATTTTACTGTCAGCTGGTGCAACTTTAGAAGTGTAGAGGTCAGCATAGAAGTCACCAAAGACCTTCAGGATATCAGGAGTAGAGCATCTCAGAGTGCCCTGTGCGTCGCAGATGGCGGAAATGAGGGAGGATGATTGCTGAGACCGTGCCATTACTGCAAGCATATGACCAGTCGTCTCCCCCTCCTCAAAGTGTGATTGTTGCAGAAAAAAACGTTTGTTCTCCGCCAGCTGCAACGCCAACTGTCCAGACATTGTCTGTGCACTCAGCCATGCCCTCTTAGTGTCTCCTGTGGGGTCGTTAATATAATTGTTTTCGGTTTCAGTGACTCTACTCCGTACCAATAATTCCCAGGCCTTGGTGTTAGTTTTAATCTGTGATATTGTTTTAATAAGTTGTCCTCTCAAAAAGGCCTTCGCTGCATCCCAGACCACCCCCAACCCAGCTGTACCAACATTATCCTGTAAAAACATCTTGAGCGCACCGCTTATGGGATCTGGTTCAGTGAACAGCGAGAGCCAGAAGGGATTCAGTTTCCATAGTGGACGTCTGTACCTACTTGATAATGAGATGGTCACCCAAAAGGTCGAGTGGTCAGATATATGTCTATCAGCATACCCTGAGTCCTCTATTAATTGAAGCATTTTATCATTCCCAAGGCCCAAATCTATTCTAGATAATCCGTCATATGAGGCTGAATGACAGGAGTATTTTTTATCGTTAGGGTATTTGAACCTCCAGACATCTATCAGCCCCAGTTCTTCAAGTATTCTGGCAAAGGGGGTACTACCTTTTACCTGACATGTACTAGTAATAGGTACAGGAAACTTATCCTTATAAAGATTCAAAAAATTATTGTAATCCCCCATTGCCAATAAGGGTACTTCTGGGTATAGGGCCATAAAACTTGCCAGGTGCCTGATAACCTCGGAGTTATATGGTGGGGGTATATAAATGCTAGCAATAATACATCTTAGGCCTGTAATTGTGCAAAAAAGAAAGACATATCTACCAGCCGGGTCAATGCGTTTTCTGATGCAATTAAATTGAATATCCCTCCTGATCAGTATACTTGCTCCCCGTGAGTAAGTGGAGTGGGTTGCATGAAACTGGTTTGTATATAATCGTGGGCTAAAACTGGGAGGGGGGTCTGCAGAGAAATGGGACTCCTGCAAGCAAACCACCCCTGCATTCAGCGACCTGAGATGTCTAAGGACCGCCGCCCGTTTTACTGGATTTCCCAGTCCTCTGACATTCCAGGTCACAATAGTCAATTTAGTCATCCCCATCTTGGTTCAGGATTATTGACCAGGCCAGCATAACTCTCATCAAACCTTTTAGGTTGTATAACCTCATACTTGATTTCTCTATTTTGAGACATTTGGGTGTCTGTAGACATGAAATCATATTGCAAGGCAATGAAAAACATTCAGGCAAGTTAGCGTATAAGTACAGCAGGCAATAAATTTTTAGCTTAATACATGTTGCTCTGTATGGCTTAAATCTAAACAACAGCAGTTCGCGCAGCCACGCTGCTGTAATGTTAACTTTTCCCACACAACAGGTGTGGGGGGGGGGTAAAAGCCTTGAAAACTCCTAGTTAACCAGTAGGCTAGCTCTTGTAGGGGTTTCACAGCTTCGGTAGGCATGTATTTCTTCTTTAGTTGCAATCAAAACTGTAAAGAAAAAAATAATAGGAAGGAGGGCAACGGAAAAAGCAGGGGGAGAGGGTGAAACAACCAAACAGTGTTCCTCTGCCGCCTAGACATCGGATATGAGTGGAGAGGCTGTCCACCGCAATCAGCACACTTAGAGCTTAGAATCTTTTCACGGCCTAGGCATCCATCACAGCAAAAAACAGACCAAGTCTTGTCAGGAGATTGCATATCAAGGACTTAGCATTTAAGCAGGGGCAATTCTTTGTGGTCTGGCCTCTTTAAGGGCCCTGTCTTCACGATCTAGCCATTGAGCCGCCATGTCCGGGCGGTCAAAAAAGCGAGTTTCCCCAAGTGCAACCACACGGAGACGGGCAGGGTATAGCATCGCATATGGCAAGTTTAGTTCCCTTAATCTTCGTTTAACATCCATGAACTTTGCTCGCTGCTTCTGGAGCTCGGCCGAGAAATCCGGAAACAGGGAGATTTTGGAATTTTCAATATTCAGCTTACCTCCCATGGTTCTGGCCTTAGCAAGAATGGCATCTCTGTCCTTGTAGTTTAAGAGTTTAAATAGAAAAGCACGAGGATGATTGCCAGGAGGCAACGGGCGAGATGGCACTCTGTGCGCTCTCTCTACCGCAAAAAGCGGAGAGAAAGCTTCTTTTCCAAATGTGCTGAGGAGCCATTGTTCTATAAAATTGACCGGGTCTTTACCTTCTATCCTTTCTGGGAATCCTAAGGCGCGGACATTGTTACGGCGCATGCGATTTTCCAAATCATCTAATCGCGCTGCATGCTGATCTGTAAGATGACAGTTATACTTTAGATCTCTCTGCATGGGTACTAGATCATCTTCAATTACACTGACTCTGCTCTCTATTGCAGCTGTGCGCTCCCTCAGCTTTTGCATGTCCTGTCTCACAAAGGATATCTCAGCTTTGACACCTTTAACTTCATCAGTCAGGGTTGAGATGGATTTATTGCATGTGGTTACAGCTGAGAGTATATCTCTGAGAGTGGGTTCAGCATTATCCGGGGGCAGGATTGATGGCTGAGTGCCCTGATGAGAATGTGAAACTGTACTCACTGCGGCCCAGTCAGAAGGGGATCCAGTGCCATCCTCCAGTGGAATAGTATTATCCATCTCCAGCTGACTTCCCTCCTCTTCACTAAGGTCAGATGTAGGTGATGGTAGTTTTTTTGATGTTTTATTGCCAAACAGGAGTTTCTGAGCAGCCTCCTTATATTTCTCCTTTTGGGATCTCTGTGGTAAAGCGCCATCTTGGGCCTGAGTTGCGGGCGGGCCGCCACCATCCTTGCCCCGTTTTGGCATATTCTGTAGCCGCAAATCGATCGGGTAAGCGGGTCTGCTGTAGCCCGGATAGTGTGCGGTTCCGATCGGGGGGTGTCAGCGGGTTGGATGAGTAATCCGGAGGATAATTGTCAGGATTTTCGGCGGAGCTGAGGAGAAGTGCGTCCTGCTACATGCGCTGCCTGGCCACGCCCCATTCTTTACAATGTTTAATTCATTTGAGTTTTTTTTACATATTCAAAAGAAAAAGAAATGTTATTATTATTTACATATTTAAACATTTACACCAATGTAATGTCCTGATTTGGGGATATGCTGCATAGGCATGAAGTAACAATTACTAATTCTGTACGATTCATGCAAACGAAATGCCTACAAATGAATTTGCTTAGAAAAACTCAAATAAAGCAGTAACCTAGAATGACCACTAGATGGAGATAGATTACCTACTATGTTTCTATGTTTTAGTATGACCAAGAAACTGCAGATGCTTTAGCACAGGATAGCTAACCTTTCTCCACCTGGTGGCCATTCTGAGTAGTTGTTTCTGCTAAACCTATCTATTTTATAATCTCCAGAAGGTTTTACCCCCCTTCATGATCAGGGCTTTTTTTTTTTTGCTATTCAGCACTGCACTACTTTAACTGGTAATTGCGCGGTCATGTAACGCTGTACACAAATTACATTTGTATGGTTTTTTTTTTTCACACAAATAGAGCTTTCTTTTGTTGGAAATATCGGTGGAAATATTTTTTGTACCCTTTTTCGGGGGATGAAAAAAAAAAAAAAACACTCGCAGTTTTTATTCAGCACCTTTTTTTATTAATATGCGTAATAAATAAACAAACCAATAAATATACATATATATGGCATAAGACACCAAGATTACAGGCGCTGATGTAACAGACAAGGGTTAATTCCAGCAAGAGCAGATGTACATACACCGGAAAAAAAATGTAGGCATTGGCCTATTCCCCGACTCTGGGCAGAAATTGGGCCCTTTAGGAAATGCCTAAGGGCCTTTCGGAAGGGGGGATTGTGAGGAATGTGAGAGGGCTGGTCCATTATCTTAAGGTGAACTAAGGTTAGGTAGCCATAACGTTTGGTAGACTGAACTGAATAAGGCCGGAGTGCATCCAGTCATATCACTAGGACTGAAGAGTCATGGTGGTGCCATTCCTTACGCAACTGCCAACTAGCAGTGGAAAATGGCAGTGGCCTTAGTAGGCCATTGCCATGCCGGTGGTAGGCCACTGCCATGGAGGAAAGGCAGCAGCCTACCAAGGATGGATAAACAGGCTGAATAGACTGTATTTAGGGCAGTATGGAATTCGTGGAGCCAGAGGTGTCACTTCTCCCTACAGAATTGATTGGCTGCTCTTTTAATGAGCATGGGTTCATCTCCAATATGGCTTCCTCCATTTTAATTAAATTAATAACTTTAATGGACTTCCATCCATATCCAGTTTAAGTTTGCAACACTCCATAAAGTTCTATTGAACTTTTACTGGGACAGCACAGTCAATCACAAGGCAGAATGGATGGGGGTAGAAGACCATACTGAAGACTGCTATGGCCAACTGAGCCATGGATATCTACAAAGTAAAACATGGAGACACAACTGATCTTCCACTCCTGATGTAAATGTTATACTTCATACTAGAACTTGCACAGGGTAGACAATGGCCCACTCGTGAAGCTTCTACAAGGTTCCTGGCCAGTTCACGCTACACCAAACTCCCCAGCCTTTCATTTATATGACTGGTTCATACATCAAGGGCAGAAGAAGTTTGGTGGTGCTTAAAATCTATAAAATCCAGTTATATATATCTAGGAAGACCTCTCTATCTACATCCATAGGCCTCATAACTACAGCAATTCAGTTCTTCCAATTAAAAAAAAATTCCAGCCAAAACTTTTTTTATATATAA
Organism: Aquarana catesbeiana; assembly: GCF_042186555.1. NCBI lineage: Eukaryota > Metazoa > Chordata > Amphibia > Anura > Ranidae > Aquarana > Aquarana catesbeiana. Next base: position 45,498,355 of record NC_133324.1, read on the forward strand.
TATTTTGGATTGAGTGAAGAAGAGTTTGAATCTTCATCTCTTTTTATAAATAATATTTTGGTTTTTACAACAAAAGTAGAAATAAATGGTACTTTTAAGGTACCAAATAATCAACAGAAATGTTTTTCAATAAAATAGTGACAAATTTATTTTTCAAACACATTAAAAACCATGATAAGGTCAAGAAACTGTGGTCAAAATAGCTTTACGTAATTGCTCTTTCTCCGACATGTTTTGCCTCTGCGGAGTATGAGGGCAGCCAGAGTCTGAGACCATGGCCAGGTTGTGGTTGCTCCTTGCGAATCTTACATTGTTTCCCCCTCTAAGCTACTGAGTCTTTGCTGAGCATACCACCTATGGGCACCCTCTTGATGTGACTTACATTAGTGATTGCTTAATTATTGGTGGGCAGTCTTCATTGGCTCTCCAGTGGTGCACTAATATACCATCTGGCACCCGAGACCTAGAGAGTGCCAGTATAATCCTGAGACCTCATTACTGAGTTTTCATATGATTCTTAAGTTTTCACTTTTCTAAAGACCATACAATTTTCTGTGGAAATTCAACATACAGTGTGATAATGCTGTAGGCGTCATGTGCCTAAAATTCTCCCTGAAGAAGCCGCAGAGGCGAAACCTGTCGGAGCAAGAGCAATTACTGGAAGATTTTTTTACTACATAATTATCTTGACCTTATCATGTTTTTTTATGTGTAGTTTGTCTTTTATGGAAAAATAAAATTGTCACTTGTTTAATGAAAAATATTTTCTGGTGAGTGTTTGGTACCTTCCATTTATTTGTGCTTTTGCCGTTCTATATTACTACAAGGGACGATGGTTTTTCACATCTGTATGTGTCTCTATTTTGTATCTGTTTTGTTCTGTTGGGAAGAATTCCCATCATTTCCTGCCCCGGTGACGTGAGTCACCAGGAAATGAGAAGAAATCTCCCAAAGAGGTTACAGCAACAAAAAGCTGAAAGAAGTTCTGGTCCTTCATCGTCTATCCAAAACAGTAAAGTTTTGGCTGGAATTACCTTATTGTATGAACAAGGACAATACCTAAAATGATGGTAGGTTACCCGTGATACATGTAATACAAAATTCCTTTAACATATCATTAGCACACGCCTTTTTTATGTTTAGAGATCTTGAGACCCATGGACCATACCATGTTACTATAAGGGGACTTTTTTTTTTCACTTAGTTTTTTTGTATAATTGGTTTTGTCTACTCATCACTTTATGTCACTGGTAAAAAAAACATTTGAGGGAAGAATGCAGGCTGTCATTGGTCGAAGAGGAGAAAAACCTGAGCATCTCATGGGGGATGACAGAAGAATCTGCTGTTAAAATGGTAAAGTCCACAGGTACTTCTGTCGATGAATAATATAAGAGCATATAAAAAGCTGTTTTCCAGTAAAGATTTATTATAAGAATATACAACCCGCAAATGATTTTCTTATTGTGAAATAAGAAAAAGAGAGAACCAAGTAAGTGGTAGAGTCCAGATCAAATTTAGTTTACACATGTTCTGGGGTCTTTAAGGGACCTCCTTCATCAAGGCTTTAAAGCATCATATGGATTAGAATCCAGACTAAAGAAGATGGAATTATTATAAGATATAATCAGTGGGGTATATAGGACAACCTGCATCAACTGGTTTAGAAATTGCATCCTTATTCATTCCATGTTCTTTAGTCTGGCTTCTGTTTTGGATTATTTTAAAGCCCTGATGAAGAGGCTCCATTAGAATCCTCAAAAAGTGTTGGCTTACCAATGGATGTTCTGAGCAACACATTTTATCTCCTCTTTTCTTCCTATATCTCATACTTTGTTCCAAGAACCAGTTGGTAGCCCTTGTGTGCTTGGCAGCTGCCTTACTTGATTCACAACACTTGAAGACGACACCCTACATGGGGAATACAAACGATTTTTGGAGATCCAGTGCTTCAGAACCTCCACCTACCAAACCAATTTATTTAATGTCCTTGTTTTGTTTTGTTTTGTTTTTGTTTTTTAATAGTTTACTTTTTTGAACGTTCACCCAAACCCCTGAAGGAAATATCTGAGGGGACACGAACTAAGCTTATCGTTGGATTGTTTTTCGGTTCTAGAAGGCATCTAAGAGAACATCAAGCCTCAAACATTCTAGGTGTCCTAATCCTTTATACACAGCAGTGTAGGCCTCCTTTTTCCACCCAGTATTGAACCTTGCATTGTAGCCCTTATTTTTAGAGCTGGCCAATCCTTTGTAATGTATAATATTCAAGACCACCTTATCCCAAGATGTCCTTATCCCACCGATCCCCTATTTTACCTACAGGAGTGTAGCCCTCAATTAACCCACCTCGCCTGTTCATCAACCTAATATACAGCAGTGCAAGCAACCAGCACGAACACTGCCCTGACTAAACTTTATGTACAGCTCATACATACACACAAGACCCAAACAATAAATATACAGCTCCCATAACACTTGAGGCTCTCACTCAGGCTTCTGTTTAGAAGAATCACCCACCCAAAACTGATATTTCAGGTGCAGATTGGCTTAAACACCCACTGGCTTTCCTATATCTATTGTAATCCAATTGCAGGAACCAGACATCTTCACCTGAGTTTCAGGAACTGCCAGCACTGCCAAGGAGTCTCACTCATTCTACTCCATAGGTGACATAACCAACAGCGATAGTTCATAATGGGCAAAGCAGGTTGCTGGAGCTGACTGCTCAGAGATCTTGTCTAGGAGCCTGCTAAAGAAAGCTAGTGAATGATTCAGCCCAACACCTATAAAGCCAATATTATCAGTTTTAAGTGAAATGACCCTTTAAATACTAAATGGTGCAGTTTTTTTATCAATACAAGAAACTACATTGTTGAGAGGTGAGGTGACTGATGACATGACACAAAAAAAATGTTTTATCCCCCACCACCCTTACCTATACTTGTGGCCTTTTTGCCTTTGTCCATTGGATTACAGTGGTTTGTCTTTAAGCTCCAGGGATCAAAATCTCCCCCAAAATTAAAAGTGCAGCCATGAGTACAGCGTCAAGATAGAGTAAGGGGTGTAGTAGCTTATATACATTCAGTCCAGTAATTAGTTTAATGAAGGTATTGATCCTTAACTGCTTTACATAAATAGTTGTAATGATTCTCCTTAATACGACCATCCATCGTTCTTTCAATAACCTCATACAAGACTGCAGTGACCATGCCAAAAAGGACCAAGAGTTGAGCATTTTTAGCAAGGTTTTCCCACAGGATTAGGTTTGAGCTTCTAAATCTAGCAACAAGCATAAAGAAACCTATTTCATGCAAGGTATTTGCAACCGATCATGTGCTGAATCTTCCATTGGTTAAATGATCTCCCAGATTGCAAAATTTGTTCATTTATTAAAGGGTTAGTCCAACCAAAACAGCTCCCTTTACATAGTTCCTCACCCTGCTGCTAGCTCCTGGGAGCCTTTCTCTTCTTTTGCATTTTCATTAATAAAAAAAAAGTAAAAACATATTAAATATCCAACAGGGAAACTGAGAGTCCCTTGTGGTGGTCATGATGGTTGAGCAGATCTGAGAAATCAAGAGATATTTGCTCACAGAAGTGCTAGAGAGGTCAAAAGAAGTCAGGGAGTGATCTGCCTTACCAGTTCCAACCAAAATATTTGGATATAATAAGTCATAGTAAAGCAGATCCTTCATTAACTGTCAAAAGAACCCTTGAGAATTACCCATTCCCTTATCGCAAGTTCTAATCCAAAATGTATGATCTTCCTAAGCTTTAACTTTCTATAGTTTCCACCAAAATACAGGACACTTTATGCCATAGAAAAGCAGATCCTCCACCAAATGTCCAAGGAACCCTCGAGAATTACCCATTCGCTTATTTCAAGTTCTAATCCAAAATGTATGATCCTCCTAAGCTTTCATTTTCTAAAGCTTCCACCAAAATATAGGACACTTTAAAGCCATAGAAAAGATACTTAGATACCTTGAGTCCCTTCTGGCGGTCATGATGGTTGAGTAAATCTGAGAAATCTGAGAGATTTCATCACGGAAGTGCTAGAGAGGTCTGGTAAAAAGAAGTCAGGGATTGATTTACCTCACCAGTTCCAACCAAAGCATTTGGATACTATAAGCCACAGAAAAGCAGGTCTTCCACCAACTGTCCAATGAACCCTCAAGAATTGCCCATTCTCTTATCGCAGGTTCTACTCCAGAATGTATGATTTTCCTAAACTTTCATTTTCTATAGTTTCCACCAAAATATAGGACACTTTAAAACCATAGAAAAAGATCCATTAAGTCCCTTGTGGTAGTCATGGTGGTTGAGTAGATCTGAGAAATTAGAGGGATTTCATCACAGAAATGCTAAGGAGGTCAAAAGAAGTCAACTCTCTGATCACAAGTTCTTTCCCAAAATATTACATTTTCCTAAACTTTATGTTTTTATTGTACAGACACATCTCAGCTTGCTTCAGCTGTCAAAGCCTTTGCTAAGGATTTATGTCCAACCACCATTACTTTGTAGGCCCTAATCCTAACTCCTATCATTCTCCCTCTCAAACTCTTTTTCTATATGAATAATACAGATCTTAGTTTCATTTTTGAAGCTTTTGCTAAGAATTTATGTCCAGTCACTGTGCTTGTTACTCCACTCTTGTAGACTGAACATCTAAGGTGCTTGTGGAAATAGCACAAAGGCCAATGATAATCTTGGTGATCCATCACCAACCAACATTACATACATGATCCATCTATACACAAACTATTGCGTGTTGCCCAACCTTTTTCTTCACAACAAACTTTCAGCTACATAGGCTGACTTTCTCAACCACATCAATCTATTTTTTTTCATCTTACATCACATCAACGCTTCCAATGTCCTTACTCCATTCGTTGGCTTGTCCACCAGGTGGAGTCCATGTATTCCACATCCATCTTTTGCCACTAAATCTTACTCTTAAATGGACCACATTGCACCATAGTTTGAAGCAGAATTTACACATGACATCATGTCGTTTTCATGCCCTGTGCTTCAGGTAACCAAGTAACAGATTGCAAATTCTTTAGGTCAGTCTCCAGATCTTTTTTTCGTATTCATGTTCCTCGAATGATGGTAAATTAAAAAAAAAAAAATTCTACTTTTTCGAAGCGTTACTTGGAAATATAAGTGCTAAGTACACGAGAGTAAGGAGAGTCAGGTCGCCGACTAAGAAAGCATTGAGGGAAGTCACATTTTTCTCCTATGATGTCTGCATGCAGAGCTCACGTCAATAAAACGGCTAGCACACGTGCACGATGGTTTGGGCGTTAGGGAGAAAGAATACTGTATTAATGTGGCCGACCCCGCCACGCTCATAAAATCATAATGCTTTCCATTTTCCTTGCAGAGGTTTTTTTAAAAAAAAAAAAAGCCAGTGAACATCTTTGAATGCTCCAGTCTAACCAAAGAACCAGAAAGCTCTTGGCGCGTTCCTCATGCTGTTTTCATCATGATTGCCATCTTTAAGTGTCTCCAGTTAAACAGTCCCAGCAGTTGTTAGGAGTCCACTCTGTCGGGCTGAGTAACGAACTTTAGAGGCATCAGACCATGCCGGTTTCCAAGGCCACACTGCAGGCGGTCAGAGTGTGCGTCGTAGACAAAGCTGAGGTCTGGCTGTTTCGGTTCTGTGCGATGGCATACGGGGTTCACCTGTCTGATTGGAAAAAAAATACCCATTTTAGTGATTAAGTAATTTAACTAATTAAGGGCTGATTTAGGAAAACAAAATATTTTGACCTTAAAGTGATTGTAATGCCCCGTACACACGGTCGGACTTTGTTCGGACATTCCGACAACAAAATCCATGGATTTTTTCCGACGGATGTTGGCTCAAACTTGTCTTGCATACACACGGTCACACAAAGTTGTCGGAAAATCCGATCGTAATGAACGCGGTGACGTAAAACACGTACATCGGGACTATAAACGGGGCAGTGGCCAATAGCTTTCATCCCTTTATTTATTCTGAGCATGCGTGGCACTTTGTCCGTCGGATTTGTGTACACACGATCGGAATTTCCGACAACGGATTTTGTTGTCGGAAAATTTTATATCCTGCTCTCAAACTTTGTGTGTTGGAAAATCCGATGGAAAATGTGTGATGGAGCCTACACATGGTCGGAATTTCCAACAAGGTCCTATCACACATTTTCCGTCGGAAAATCCGACCGTGTGTACGGGGCATAAAAGTTAGTTTTAAAAAACAAAAAAACAAACAAAACAAACATGCCTATACTTACCTCCTCTGTGCAAGGGTTTTGCACAGAGTGGCCCGATCCTCCTTTTCTGGGGTCCCCCGGATGCTCTCCTTCTCCACATTGAGTGCCCCCACAGAGAGCCGCATTCCATGGGGGCACCCATGTGGGCGCGCTCCCGAGACCTGCTGCTGCGTTCATTGACACACACAGCAGGACTTGGCCCCGCCCCCTGGCTCCCATTTCACTGGATTTGATTGAAAGCTGCTATCATTGAGGACCGGCTGGAGCTGTTGGGCTCATGCACATGGCTGGATCGCGATGGGGCTCAAGTATTGGGGGGGAAGGGGGGGGCGGGCTGTTGCACATAGGTTTTTTACCTCCATGAATAGAGTGCATGAAGGTAGAACATCTTCAGCCTTTAGAACCTCTTTAATACAGTGATTTCCAATGATTGGCAGTGCCAACTAGTGGCCATAATGTGGTGTTTTTCCTGATTGAGGTATTGCAGAAAAAATACAGGAATATGGCCACTAGGTGGAGCTGACAATCATAGAAAATCACTGAATTAGAGGGGTTATAAACCTCAGACATGAACTATAAACAAAGCATATTCCTCTATAGCGTGTAATTGTCTCAATTAAGTACATGAAATGTCATTTCTCTCTGCTGCCCCCTTCCTCTGCTATCTGTATGAGTCACTTCTATAGGCGTGTGCAAGGGGTGTGCCAGGTGTGCCTGGGCACACCCTAATCCTGGGGTTGGCAAACTGTCAAAGGTAAATCGCAATCCTTCCTTGCCGACCCTCAGAACCTGGACAAGAGAGGTGGCGGGGTGGAATTTAGTGGCTCCGATCTGTATTTTCTTCCTGCAGCAGCTGAAAGTAGGCTTCTCCTCCTCTCCCTTTTGTCAACATTCAGCTGCCACAGGAGGAAAATATAGGGGAATCGGTACTAATATATGCCACCCCCGCCACCCCTCCTTTTCCTGTTCCTCTTCCTTCTGTTGCCCAGGTCCCCCATGTGCTCCCTTGCTTCCTCTTCCTCCCAATGTTTTAGGATGGAGAGTGGGGAAGAGGCCAAGAAATATGACAAACGCAAATGTGTTGGAGCTTTGGGGTGCACAACCTAATGCAATAGGCTGCGCACACTCACTTCTGACAAGTTTTCCTGACACCAAGAGATAAAAAGGTGACAGATGAGGGTGCTCCAGCCGGTTGACAGCCTCAGCTCTGTTCTTGTGTGCTGTGGGAAGGGGGGTGGGTATCCCTTGCCTCCAATCAGCTCTCAGAGCTCTCCTCACTGAGCTCTGCAATGTGTAACTTCAGCTCTCTGCCCCCTTTTTTTTTTCTTTCTAACAGCTCACAAAAAAAGCTTTACAAATTCTGGACTTTGATCGGATGTAGAGAAGAGAAGGCTGTAGATAAACAGGTGTAACTTATGTAGGAGGATTTGTGTCATCTCTGTGTATCACCTGAGACCGGTCTCTTCACTGGGTATAGGGAAGGGTTTACACCCACTTTAAGCTAAACACAGTCAGAATTTTTCAGCGAATGCTTGTTTTATTTGTCCAATTCATTTTTTATTAATAAACCCCAAAGTGTAGTTGTGAAGAAACAAACTTTTTTTAAGGTTCTGTTTGGCTGCTTACCGAATATTCTGGGAAGATGGAGAGAGGGACGCGGCTCCAGCTTCTGATCCTGCCATGGCCTCCCTCTCCGGGGCTGCTTCTCCCCAGAGCCCTGCGCTCACAGTCTGTGCCACCATCTGGAACATCGACTTATCCAGGCTGAGCCAGCCCGAGGGCAACCTGTGGCAGGGGAAGAACCAAGCTGCGTCAGTCGGGGCTCATAAAATATTCAAGGACAGAGAGCAATATACTGCTTACCTTGGGGTCTTCTGATACAAAAGAGCGTGAGACAATATACAGAATAGAAAATACTAAAATAGATATAGAAGATAGATAGATAGATAGATAGATAGATAGATAGATAGATAGATAGATAGATAGATAGATAGATAGATAGATAGATAGATAGATAGATAGATAATATAATGTGAAGGTTCCCTGCACTTTATGATGGCAATCCAATTGTAGATGGGTGATTTAGTTCTCCCCAAAGATATAGAAAGCATAAGGTTTGCATTGTCTCCCCAGAATTATATGGGCATCTTTTCAAATACATGCTGGTGGATTGGCTGGCTTCCAACTAAATGGTCTTTGTGTGTTTCAGAGGGCCTTGTCTCCCCTCTGAAAGTGATCCACGGTGAATCGATTTTCAGAGGCATTTGACAGCTGGTAAGGAGGTGGTATGTCGCCCCCCTCGCCACCTAATTTATCCCTGTAATTGCAGGGTGGTTGCAGCATTGCCCAATAGACTTGCATACAGTGCCTTGAAAAAGTATTCACAAGCACTTGAAATTTTCCACATATTTTGTCATGTTACAACCAAAAATGTAAATGTATTTTATTGGGATTTTATGTAATAGATAGACCAACAATAATTGTGAAGTAGAAGGGAAATTATATATTTTTTATTTTTATACAAGTAATTATCTGAAAAGTGTGACATGAATTTGTATTCAGCCCCCATTACTCTGATACCCCTAACTAAAATCTAGTGGAACCAATTGCCTTCAGAAGTCACCTAATTAGTAAATAGAGTCCACCTGTGTGTAATTTAATCTCAGTATAAATACAGCTGTTCTGTGAAGCCCTCAAAGTTTTGTTAGAGAACCTTAATGAACAAACAGCATCATGAAGGCCAAGGAACACACCAGACAGGTCAGGGATAAAGTTGTGGAGAAGGTTAAAGCAGGGTTAGGTTCTAAAAAAATATCCCAAGCTTTGATCATCTCACAGAGCTCTGTTCAATCCATCATCCAAAAATGGAAGGAGTATGGCACAACTGCAAACCTACCAAGACATGGCCGTCCACCTAAACTGACAGGCCGGGCAAGGAGAGCATTAATTGGAGAAGCAGCCAAGAGGTCCATGGTAACTCTGGAGGAGCTGCAGAGATCCACAGCTCAGGTGGGAGAATCTGTCCACAGGGCAACTATTAGTCGTGCTCTCCACAAATCTGACCTTTATGGAAGAGTGTTAAGAAGAAAGACATTGTTGAAAGAAAACCATAAGAAGTTCCGTTTGCAGTTTGCGAGAAGCCATGTGGGAGACACAGCAAACATGTAGAAGAAGGTGCTCTGGTCAGATGAGACCAAAATTGACCTTTTTGGTCTAAAAACAAAACACTATGTGTGGAGGAAAACTAACACTGCACATCACCCTGAACACACCATCCCCACCGTGAAACATGGTGGTGGCAGCATCATGTTGTGGGGATGCTTTTCTTCAGCAGGGACAGGGAAGCTGGTCAGAGTTGATGGGAAGATGGATGGAACCAAATACAGGGCAATCTTATGCACACGAGCAGACTTGCCAAAGGGCTAAACTCCGTCGGCATTTCCGACGGAAAGATTTAGAACATGTTCTATATCTGAGTCCGTCTGAAATGCCTACAGAAAAAGTCCGATGGGGCATACACACGGTCGGAATGTCCGACCAAAAGCTCCCATCTGACTTTTTCTGTCGGGAAGTCCGCTCGTGTGTACGCGGCATTAGAAGAAAACCTGTCAGAGTCTGTAAAAGACTTGAGACTGGGGCGGAGGTTCACCTTCCAGCAGGACAACGACCCTAAACATACAGCCAGAGCTACAATGAAATGGTTTAGATCAAAGCATATTCATGTGTTAGAATGGCCCAGTCACAGTCCAGACCTAAATCCAATTGAGAATCTGTAGCAAGACTTGAAAATTGTTCTTCACAGACGCTCTCCATCCAATTTGACAGAGCTTGAGCTATTATGCAAAGAAGAATGGGCAAAAATGTCCCTCTCTAGATGTGCAAAGCTGGTAGAGACATCCCCAAAAAGACTTGCAGCTGTAATTGCAGTGAAAGGAGGTTCTACAAAGTATTGATTCAGGGGGGCACCATACAAATGTACCCCACACTTTTCACATATTTATTTGTAAAAAAAAATGAAAATCATTTATCATTTTCCTTCCACTTCACAATTATGTGCCACTTTGTGTTGGTCTATTACATAAAATCCCAATAAAATACATTTACATTTTTGGTTGTAACATGACAAAATGTGGGAAATGTCAAGGGGTATCCATACTTTTTTAAGGCACTGTATTTACATATGGTGTGGTGTAGTGTGGTGCATTTTGCATTGGCTATATAATTTTTATTTTTAGTAGAGTGCCTGAGTGGGTAAATTTTCCCTATATTTTTGTAATAGATTAATTCCTATGATTTTCTACTCCATCTAGTGCCCAAAATCCTGTATTGTTTTGTGAAACTCCTCAATGAGAAAATATACAGCGTTTTCTTCACTAGATGGACCTGGCAATCCTAGAGATGAATCTATTAAAGAAGATATAGGGACAAATTCACCCAGCCAGCACGAATGTATGTGACATTCCTGCAATGTTTGTTTTATAAATTGTTCCCTTAGCCTAGGTTCACATTGGAGCGATTTGTCATGCGATTTGAGAGATCAAATCGCATGACAAGTCGCAGCCTATTGGAGGCAATGGCACTGTTCCAATTGGTGCAACACCATTTTTGAGGTTCTGCAGCGATTTGCAAAAGTAGTTCCTGCACTACTTTTGCCTATTTCAGGTGCGACTTCAATAAACATCTGTGCATGAAGTCACAGAGATGTCTATCAAGTAGCACCTGAAATAGCGCTGACCTTGCAACTTTGAAATCGCACTACTTCAAGTGAAGTTCAAAGTAGCATCAATGTGAACCGGGGCTAAATCTCAGTTATCATACTGCCTGAGAGTAGACTTGTTCTTTTCTTAGGTTTTCTGACAGTTGATGCACAATAGCAGATAACCATAACTTTTTGATTTCACCTGTTTGTCTGCTTGGCTTCCCCCAAGGGTTTCCTGGCTTCACCCAGGTTCTTGGCTTCCTCCAGTGGTTTCCTGGATCCAAACAAGTGTCCCCATTTCCTGATAGGACTGCCCTGAATGTTCTCTTTTGCTGCCTCTTGTCTGTTTGGCTGAGAGTCCTTTTGGGAGCTTCGGCTTTCCTTCTCTTGCCCATGTTTAAGTTCATTGAGCACCGACTCGGGAGGGCTCCCCATCCAGGACTTTTTCTCTTCCTTATGACTGTCCTCCACTGTGTCTTTCTTTGATGGCTTCTCCTCTGCCATTCCTTCCACACTAGGACAGGCCTCGGCTCCTTCAACAACTCCCTCTCTGGGTGGTGGCACTTTTTTTGGAGTTCCACCACTTCCTGGTCTTCGCCTATCTTGGCGTGTGAACCTGGTAGTGTCGGAGGAGTTCTCGATGTAGACTTGGGAGCTTTGCATCAGTTGGTACCACCATCCAGCTTGTTTGTCTCTTTTAAGCTCTATGGCATTCTCTTTCTTTTGCTCTTCACTAACCTCTACAGAGGCAGCTCCTTCTCCTGTGGGCCTCTCGATATTAAAGGACTCTAAGGATGTCTTCTCAAGGCTTTTCCTCTCCTGGTTCGCCTGCTCTTCCTCATCACGGCTTCTCATCAGCTGAAGGGTGGAGTGAACAGACTGGAGTAGGTCCTGCTTCACGCGGAGCATCTCTTTCTTCTGCTGCTGCTCTCTGCTCATCTGGACAAGGTGGTGCTCAAACAAGAGGTCCAGGTCAAAAGGTAAAAGAGAAAGAGGCTGCAGAAGAAGCAGGAGCTCTTCAAACAGTGGCTGGCAAACACCATGAGACACGGATAAGAAGCCAACCGGGTCATAGTGAGCCCAGATAATGTCTGAGAAAAAAAAGACAGTCATTAACTTTAAATATGACAATCCCTGTATATTACATTGTAGGGGAGGGAAGGAAGGAGAGAGGGAGAGAGGGAAGAAGGATAGAATCCAGGAAAGGTAACGAATGAACAAAGGAAGTAAAGGCAGAGATAAAGGAATTTGGAGTTAGGATAAATGGAAGGGATAAATGAAGGAAAGACAGAAGAAGGGAGAGGTAAGGAATGAACAAATGAAATAAAGGTAACGAGAGCCGTATGAGGAAAGGAAGAAAGGAAAGGAGGAAGGAAGGAAGGGAGAAGAAAGGAAGGAAGGATAGAAAAAGGTAGGGTGGAAGGAAAGTGAGGGAGGGAAAAAAAATAAGAAAGGATAGATGAGAGGGAGGAGGGCAGCAGGGGGGGGAGGAAGGAAGGAAGGAAGGAAGGAAGGAAGGAAGGAAGGAAGGAAGGAAGGAAGGAAGGAAGGAAGGAAGGAAGGAAGGAAGGAAGGAAGGAAGGAAAGGGAGGGAAGAAAAAAGGAAGGAAAGGGAGGGAAGAAAAAAATGAAAAAAGGATGGAAGGAAGGAAGGAAGGAAGGAAGGAAGGAAGGAAGGAAGGAAGGAAGGAAGGAAGGAAGGAAGGAGAGGTAAGGAATGAAAGAAGGAAGTAACGGTAGTGAGAGAAAAATTAGGAAAGGAAGGAAGAAATAGAGGATAGTGAGGGAAGAAGGACAGAAAAGAGGGAGGGAAAAAGGAAAGAAGGAAGGATAAGGAATGAACAAAGAAAGTAAAGTTGGGGAGAGAGGAATGGAGAAAGGAAAGAGAAGAGGAAGGGAAGGAAGGAAGGAAGGAAGGAAGGAAGGAAGGAAGGAAGGAAGGAAGGAAGGAAGGAAGGAAGGAAGGAAGGAAGGAAGGAAGGAAAGATGAATAGCAGGAAGAAGAGGTAAGGAATGAACAGGAGGAATGAGTAAATGGAAGAGAGGAAGGGAGGGAACAAGGAAAGATGGATGGGAGGATAAAAAGGAAGGGAGGGAGGAAGGAAGGGAGGAAGAGAGGGAAGGAATGAAGGAAGGGAGAGGGACAAGAAAAGAAAGCTGGGAGGAAAAAAGGAAGGGAGGGAGGAAGAGAGGGGAGGAATGAAGGAAGGGAGGGGACAAGGAAAGAAAGCTGGGAGGAAAAAAGGAAGGGAGGGAGGAAGAGAGGGGAGGAATGAAGGAAGGGAGAAAATTAGAAAGAAAGGAAGGAAAGACAGAGGGAAGGAAGGAAGGCTAAGGAATGAACAAAGAAAGTAAATGCGGGGAGAGAGGAATGAAGAAAGGAAAGAGAAGAGGCAGGGAAGGAAGATGAAAAGTGGGGATGGAAAGGAATGAAGGAAGGAAGGGAAGATGAATAGAAGGAAGGAGAGGTAAGGAATGAACAGGAGGACTGAGTAAGTGAAAGAGAGGAAGGGAGGGAACAAGGAAAGATGGATTGGAGGATAAAAGGAAAGAAGGAAGAGAGGGAAGGAAGGAATGTAGGAAGGGAGAAAAGAAGGAAGGAAGGAAGGAAGGAAGGAAGGAAGGAAGGAAGGAAGGAAGGAAGGAAGGAAGGAAGGAAGGAAGGAAGGAAGGAAGGAAAAAAAAGAGTGGGGAGAGAGGAAGGAAAAGAAGATGAAAAGTGGGGATGGAAAGGAAGAAAGAAAGGCAGAGTAGCCACCCTGTCATAAAGCAATACATTAGATGTGATGGCTGCATTCATTTCATTTTTGAGACTTTATTTCTTCTATTTTCATGAAATGATCAGGTCAGTAAGTCTGCTGTTTTTCAAAAAAAAAAAAAAAACAAGCTCCCCTGCAGATGTATCAGTTTACAGGGATGAGACAAACCATTTACCACTGACAGGGGTGCTTACAATGATCAGATTTGATTTATTTATGTAAAACCTTTATCCCAAAAGGTTTTGCTGTAACGGATTATATTGTATTTACTGGTGTTTGGCTTCAATTTGTTAGTTTATTTAAATCTGCTAGTACATCTAATACCCCCCCCCCCCCAGACTGACAATGCTGCTGTCCAAAGGTGTCCCCTGTGCTTCTTCATCCAAAGTGGGGACACCAATACAGGGGGTGTGTTACTGGCCAGATCACCAAGTGAATACATAGGGGGGAAAAAACCTGAAAAGAAAACGAATGCAGCCACCGCATCTAATGATTGGTAAGCTGCAATATATAACATTTTTGGTTTTGGGTTAATTCTTCTTTAAGCAGGCATGTCTAATAAATAGAGTAGTAGTGTCTGTCTGTATTCAGCCAGTGCTTAATTGATAGGTGGCGCTCTTGCATTTGGTTTCCATAATTCCAGCCTGATTGCTTCCTCCTGCAGGGAGGAGTCTCTGGCAGTAGAGGGGAGAGGCACTAGGTTAGTGCTGCTTTCCTTCCAGGCCTGCTGACCAGGGGGGGGGGCTACACATGTGTTAGGGCAGTTCCTGGTGAAGGTCTGGAGCTATCCTGCCTGGAATAGAAGAAGCTATACACAAGCTGGAGTGCCAGGAGAAAGAAACTCTGCAGGTGAACCTGTCTAGGATAGATGTGAGCAGCTGCAGAATGGATATCTGATACCCTCAGCTCTCTCTCTCTCCTTGATCAATCGCTGCCAAATAAAAACTAGTTATTTGTTAAAGTGATTGGTGCCCAATATCCTACACCCCCCACCTATTGGCATGGACTCAGCCCTGGGGTGAAATGCTGTCTCTGGGGGTGCTTAACTTACCTGGGGGGGGTTCAGGGGGTGCTACAGAAGGAAGGAAGGAGGGGAGGGAAAGAAGGGAGAAAAGAAAAGAAGGGAGAGGATGAGCAGGAACAAAAAAAAAGAAAGGGAAGAAAGGAATGAATGAAGAGAAGAAGGAAACAATAGAAGGGAATGTGGGGGGGGGGGTGGAAGGGAGGGCTAAAAGAAAGAGAGGGAAGAAAATGAAGAAGAAAGGGAAGGGAAGAAGAGTGGTAGGCAAGAAGGCAGGAAGGGAGAGAGGAGGGAAGGAAAGAAGGAAGGAAGAGTGGGGGGGGGAGAAAAAGAAGGAAAGGAGGCAAGAAGGGAAACAAAGAAGGAAGAGAGAGAAAGACAGATGAAAGGAAGGGACAGAAGAAGGAAATAATAGAGTAGGGAGGGTAAGGAAAAGAGGAAAGCAAAAAAGGAAGTGGAGGAAGAAAAATAGGAAGGAAGAGAAGGTGGAAAATAAGGAAGAAAGGGAAGGGAAGAAGAGAGGGAGGAAAGAAGGCAGGAAGAGTGGGGGGAGAGAGAGAGAGAAAGAAGAAACAGTGGGAAGGAATGAAAGAAGGCAGGGAGGCAAGAAGGGAAATAAAGAAGAAAGGGAATGAAAGACAGGTGAAACGGAAGGAAGGGAAGAAGAAAACAATAGATGAGGGGGGAGCAAAGAAGGAAGTGGAGGAGGAAAAAGAGGGAAGGAAGAGAGGGAGGAAAATGAAGAAAAGGGTAAGTGAAGAAGAGAGGGAGGAAAGAAGGCAGGAAGGGAGAGAGGAGGGAATGGAAGAAAGAAGGAAGAGCAGGAGAGAGAGAAAAGGAAGGAAAGGAGGCAAGAATGGAAACAAAGAAGGAAGAGAGAGAAAGACACATGAAAAGGAAGGAACGGAAGGAGGAAACAATAGAGGAGGGAGGGGAAGGAAAAGAGGAAAGCAGTGGTTAGGAATGAAAAAAGGAAGGGAGCCAAGAAGGAAAATAAAGAAGTAAGGGAGAGAAAAACAGGTGAAAGGGAAGGTAGGGAAGAAGGAAACAATAGAGGGAGGGGGGAGCAAAGAAGGAAGTGGAGGAAGAAAAAGAGGGAAGGAAGAGAGGGAGGAAAGGTGGCAGGAGGGGAGAGAGGGGGGAATAAAAACAAGCAAGGAAGAGGGGGAGGAAAAGAAGGAAAGGAAGGAAGGCATACAAGGGAGGGAGGGATGGAAGGAAAGAAGAAACAGTGGGAAAGGATGAAAGTAGGAAGGGAGGCAGTAAGGGAAACAAATAGGGAAGAGAGAGAAAGAAATGAGGAAGGGAAGGATGGAAGGGAGGGAAGTAAAGAAAAGAGGAAAGGAAGGGTGGAAGGGAGGAAGATTATTTTCTGAAAGGGAATTTTTCACTTCCATAACTTGTTTAAATGAAATTACATTTAGAAAAGGAAAAATGAGGGAAATTATGTTTAAAGCCAAAGTCTAGGTAGGATTTTTTTATAGCATAGTTACCCTTGGTCCAGTTTGGGTCAATGTAAGAATGCATACCTCATACCTAACTGATCCCTGTGTAAGCAGCAAATAATTATAGTAATTGCAGCTGCTACAGTGATAGCAGCAGTCTTGGGTCCCGTGCCAAGCTGGAGAGGCAGTTTGGCGACATTATCATCTTCACCTCGTGTAATCAGAGAACAGCCTGTATTCATTGAATTAAATACATTGCTTTCTCTAAATGGCGGCACTGCCAAGCGGGCACGGGACCTGGAAGGCTGCTGCTATCATAGCAGTGACTACTACAGTGATGTGCAGCTTAAAGAGGGATCTGTCAGGTATTAGATATGCATACTTAGGCTTCTTGCACACAGATGCCTGAAAACACCACATTTTTAGGCATTCAGGTGTTTCTTTTGAATGATCTAAATGCAGCCCATTGTTTTTAATGGTCCTGTACATACAGAAGCGTAAACCTGGGCTGAGTATAGATCAGTAAAAAAAAAAACAATACAGCAATCTGCATTGCTGGACAGTATTTTCCGCGCGTATACATGCATATGCCACAGCCCAAAGGTAAGCTACGTAGAAGAATTTTTACATATGTTTATGCGTATGCGTGAAAACTCACAAATGCGCGCATTTGCTATATAGTCTATTTTCACGTTTTCTTACGCAGGGACTTTCTGCCAAGAATCTGATGTTCATACATCAGTACCATATTCATGTACATTGGTCTAAGCTGGATCAATATAACAATGCTAATAAATCCATAGCTAAGCTTTGTCCTTGCATTGTTGTTTCAATGGAATTGTTTGCAATGCAATCCGAGATACGCACCTTCGTGGTTATGCAGGTGGTTAAACCAAAACTCAACCGACCGGATGCTAAGAAAAAAAGAAAGCAAAGAAAAGTGATGAGTCCAGTTGATTACATTCTCAAGGGGTCATCCCAAATGGAACAAAATCATTTAAATACGTTTCTAAAGTTTGACCTGTACACCAAATCTATAAGACTTACTTAAGAAGCCCAAAGATGAAGGCGTTGAATCGCAGACTGTGATTGGACAGCTCAGAAAACTGGTTAACCTTGTGGCACAAAGTGTACAGCAGTTTGGTAGAAGGACCTGGGGAAAAGCATAATATGTTCAAGTTCTAATACATTATCCTAAGTCTGAATTAATAAAAAAAAGAAAAGTTCTGATATATAGTAAATATTATTTTATTTATTACCGGTACCTATATAGCGCCGTCAATTTACGCAGCGCTTTACATTTTATATCATATTGTACACTCACATCACTCCCTGCCCTCAAGGAGCTTACAATCTAAGGTCCCTAACTCACGATTCATACATACAGATACAATGCCTTGAAAAAGTATTCATACACCTTGCAAAATTTCCAAATTTTGTCATGTTACAACCAAAAACATAAATGTATTTTATTGGGATTTTATGTGATGGACCAACACAAAGTGGCACATAATTGTGAAGTGGAAGGAAAATGATAAATGGTTTTCATTTTTTTTTACAAATAAATATGTGAAAAGTGTGGGGTACATTTGTATGGCGCCCCCCGGAGTCAATACTTTGTAGAACCGCCTTTCACTGCAATTACAGCTACAAGTCTTTTTGGGGATGTCTCTACCAGCTTTGTACATCTAGAGAGGGACATTTTTGCCCATTCTGCTTTGCAAAATAGCTCAAACTCTGTCAAATTGGATGGAGAGCGTCTGTGAACAGCAATTTTCAAGTCTTGCTACAGATTCTCAATGTGATTTAGGTCTGGACTTTGACTGGACCATTCTAACACATGAATATGCTTTGATCTAAACCATTCCATTGTAGCTCTGGCTGTATGTTTAGGGTTGTTGTCCTGCTGGAAGGTGAACCTCCGCCCCAGTCTCAAGTCTTTTGCAGACTCTAATGGGGCGTACACACGGTCAGACTTTTCGTCTACAAAAGTCCAACGGACGCCGACGGACTAAAGCTGGCTGGTAATTCGATCGTGTGTGGGCTTCTCCGGACTTTCAGCGGACTTTTTCAGCCTCAAATCCGACGGACTTTAGATTTGAAACATGCTTCAAATCTTTACGTCGTAACTACGACGGACCCCGAAATCCGCTCGTCTGTATGCTAGTCCGACGGACAAAAACCCACACTAGGGCAGCTATTGGCTACTGGCTATGAACTTCCTTATTTTAGTCCGGTGTACGTCATCACGTACGAATCCGTCGGACTTTTGTGTGGTCGTGTGTAGGCAAGTCCGTTCGTTAGAAAGTCTGCCGCAAGTCCGCCGAAAGTCCGCCGGAAGTCTGTCGGACAGGCTGTCGGACTTTTGTAGACGAAAAGTCCGACCGTGTGTACGCCCCATAACAGGTTTTCTTCTAAGATTGTCCTGTATTTGGCTCCATCCATCTTCCCATCAACTCTGATAAGCTTCCCTGTCCCTGCTGAAGAAAAGCATCCCCACAACATGATGCCGCCACCACCATGTTTAACAGTGGGGATGGTGTGTTCAGTGTTAGTTTTCCGCCATACAAAGTGTTTTGCTTTTAGGCCAAAAAGTTCTATTTTGTTCTCATCTGACCAGAGCACCTTCTTCCACATGTTTGCTGTGTCCCCCACATGGCTTCTCACAAACTGCAAACGGAACTTCTTATGGTTTTCTGACAACAATGTCTTTCTTCTTGTCACTCTTCCATAAAGACCAGATTTGTGGAGAACACGACTAATAGTTGTCCTGTGGACAGATTCTCCCACCTGAGCTGTGGATCTCTGCAGCTCCTCCAGAGTTACCATGGACCTCTTGGCTCTTCTCTGATGATGCTCTCCTTGCCCGGCCTGTCAGTTTAGGTGGACGGCCATGTCTTGGTAGGTTTATAGTTGTGCCATACTCTTCCCATTTCCGGATGATGGATTAAACAGTGCTCCGTGAGAAGTTCAAAGCTTGGGAATTTTTTTTTTATAACCTAACCATGCTTTATACTTCTCCACAACTTTATCCCTGACCTGTCTGGTATGTTCCTTGGCCTTCATGATGCTGTTTGTTCACAAAGGTTCTCTAACAAACCTCTGAGGGCTTCACAGAACAGCTGTATATATACTGAGATTAAATTACACACAGGTGGACTCTATGTACTAATTAGGTGACTTCTGAAGGCAATTGGTTCTACTAGATTTTAGTTAGGGGTATCAGAGTAAAGCGGGGATGAATACAAATGCACACCACACTTTTCACATATTTATTTGTAAAAAAAGTCTGAAAACCATTTATCATTTTCCTTCCACTTCACAATTATGTGCCGCTTTGTGTTGGTCTATCACATAAAATCCCAAATAAAATAAAGTGCTAACCCCTCTGTTACCCACAACATTCAGGGAAGGGTGGGCAAAGGGGGGGGGACCTCACTGGATTTATCCATAAAGTGTGCATGTTGGTGTGTGTGTAGCCATGACTTTTCTCCTTAGTTGTGGGTAAGGAAGGGATAGGTTAAATCCCTTATTGGTTTACTTTTCGCTGCCTGTGCTCCACTGGGGAGATTTCACTTCACTTCCTGTCCTGAAGAAGCGATGGGAAGTGAAGGGAAATCTTTCCAAAGCGATGGGGAAACTGGTGTCCCCAATGGAAGGTTTCCCCTTACTTCTTTTTCTGGTAACATCTGTAGAATTTTAGATTTTCCATCAATTTCTGTCTCGGTGACAGTGGTCACCAGGGTCAGTTGTAGTGCACATGCACAAGATGGGGGTGCATCATGATGTCATGCCGCTCGTCTCGCGCATGTCCCATAGGACAATAGCCTTTGTCTGTTTAAAGAAGAAAAAAAAAGCCATAAAGTGGTTGTAAACCTCAAACATAAAATCTGAACAAAGCATATCCCTCTATAGTGTGCACTTGTCTCAATCCAGAGCACTAAGTGTCATTTCTGTCTGCTGCTTCCTTCCTCTGCTAACAGCATGAGCCACTTCTGACAAGTTTTCCTGACACCAAGAGATAAATGGTGACAGGGGAGGGACCTCCAGCTGATTCACAGCCTCAGCTCTGTTCCTGTGTGCTGTGTGGAGGGGGGGTGTGTACCTTCCCTCCAATCAGCTCTCAGAGCTCTCCGCACTGAGCTCTGCAGAGGGTAACTTCAGCTCCCCGCCCCCTTTTTTTCTGACAGCTCAGAGATGCTGTATAAATTCTGCACTTTAAACTGATGAAGAGAAGAGAAGAGAAGACTGCAGATAAACAAGTACAACGTATGTAGGAAGATGAGTTTAATCTCTGTGTATCACCTGAGGCCAGTCACTGGGTCCATGTAAGGGTTTACAACCACTTTAACCCAAAAATCTCAGTGAAGGCTTTTTTTTAACCACTTCAGCTCCAGAAGGATTTACCCCCCTAATCACCAGGCCATTTTTTGCGATACGGCACTGCGTACTTTTAACTGACAATTGCGCGGTCGTGCGACATTGTACCCAAATAAAATTACTGTCCTTTTTTCCCCACAAATAGAGCTTTATTTTGGTGGTATTTGATCACCTCTGCGGTTTTTATTTTTTGTGCTATACACAAAAATAGACCGACAATCTTGAAACAAAAAAATAAAAAAACTATACTTTTTACTTTCTGCTATAAAACATATCCAATAAAAAATGTAAAACACCAAATTTCTTCATCAATTTAGGCCAACGTGTATTCTGTTACATGTTTTTGGTAAAAAAAAAATCCCAATAAGCGTATATTGATTGGTTTGCGCAAAAGTTATAGGGGGTTCTTTACTAAAGGCAAATCCACTTTGCACTACAAGTGCAAACCACAAGTGCAAAGTGCACTTGAAATTGCACTGAAAGTGCACTTGGAAGTGCACTCGCTGTAGATCCGAGGGGAACATGCAAGGAAAATAAAGAAACAGCATTTTAGCTTGTACATGATTGGATAATAAAATCAGCAGAGCTTCCCCTCATTTCAGATCTACCCCACAGATTTACAGCGACTGCACTTCCAAGTGCACTTTCAGTGCAATTTCAAGTACAATTTGCAATTGTAGTTTGCACTTGTAGTGCAAAGTGGGTTTGCCTTTCGTAAATAACCCCCATAGCGTCTACAAACTATGGGATATTTTTATGGAATTTTCATTTATTTTATTTTTTTTTACTAGTAGTGGCGGAGATCAGCGACTTATAGCGGGACTGCGACATTGTGGAGGACACATCGGACACTAAGTGACACTTTTGATACTTTTTTGGAGACCAGAGACTCCATTATGGTGATCAGCGCTAAAAATATGCACTGTCACTACACTAATGACACTGGCAAGGAAGGGGGGTTAACATCAGGGGTCGATCAAAGGGTTAAATGTTTCCCTAGGTGCTTCCTAACTGTGTGGGGGAGGTGCTTTAACTGTGGGAAGACAGAGATCCGTGTTCCTGCTTAGCGGAAACACAGGACCTCTGTCTTCCCTACTAACAGAATGGCAACCTGCCTTGTTTACATAGGCAGACCGCTGTTCTGCCTCTGTCGGGAATGATCGGCGAGTTCCTGGCGGACATCGGGTCTGCTGGGACCCGTCGCTCGGCTCCTGCTGTATTCAATCACAGCAGGAGTGAGCCACAGGTGGCGCGATAGCAGGCCACCGGCGGCGCAGGTGCGCGCCACAGACCCAGAAGTGAAAATCACGTACCTGTACGTGTATTCGCGCAAAAGTACATATACGTAGGGCAGTCGGCAAGGGGTTAAACAGAGGAATGTAAAATTGTACATCACATGCATGAGATGAGCCGCGTGATGTCATGTGTTCCATTTCACACCTGCAGATCACATCAACACTGTGAGATCTCATGAAATCTTGCAGATTAGGTACAAGATCTCCCTGAAGACACTTGGGGCATTGCCTTGCTGAGGGCATCGGTGCAGCCCAGGCTACATATCAGTATCTCCAGGGAAACCAGGTAGTGAACATAAGAAAGGTGTGTATTTAAGAAATTTGAAAAGAGTATATGGGATTTTTAAGGTGGCAAATTTTATCTTCTGAAGAAGAAAATTATCAAGGCGAAACATGTAGAGATGAAATCAGTCAGCACATGTATTAGTACTGTAATATCAATATTTACTCTTTGTATGTCTGTTTTTATTGTTTTAATAAATTTCTACTTTTATACAAAATAATTTTTATAAAAGTAGAAATGTATTCAAACAATAAAAACAGAGATACAAAAAGTAAATATTGAAATTACAGTACTAATACATGTGCTGACTGATTTCATCTCTACATGTTTCACTTTGATAATTGGCTTCTTCAGGAGATAAAATTAGTATCAGGCACAATAAGCACTAGAAGTAAACAGAATTTTTAGAAAAACAGAACAATCAACAATTACAACAATATCACAATATATGAATATATATACAAATTAGAAAAAATTGAAGAAGCATTTTTTCAGTCGACAAATGTTTCTTCAGTTTTTTTTCTAATTTGTATATATTCATATACTGTAATATTGTTGTAATTGTTGATTGTTCTGTTTTTCAAAAAATTCTGTTTACTTCTAGTGCTTATTGTGCCTGATATCAATTATATCTCCTGAAGAAGCCAATTATAAAGGCGAAACATGTAGAGATGAAATCAGTCAGCACATGAATTAGTACTGTAATATCAATATTCACTCTTTGTCTGTTGCTATTGTTTGAATAAATTTCTACTTTTATAAAAATTATTTTGTATAAAAGTAGAAATGTATTCAAACAATAAAAACAGAGATACAAAAAGTAAATATTGAAATTACAGTACTAATACATGTGCTGACTGATTTCATCTCTACATGTTTCACTTTGATAATTGGCTTCTTCAGGGGATATAATTGATATCAGGCACAATAAGCACTAGAAGTAAACAGAATTTTTAGAAAAACAGAACAATCAACAATTACAACAATATCACAATATATGAATATATATACAAAAATTGAAGAAGCATTTTTTCAGTCGACAAATGTTTCTTCAGTTTTTTTTCTAATTTGTATATATTCATATACTGTAATATTGTTATAATTGTTGATTGTTCTGTTTTTCAAAAAAATCTGTTTACTTCTAGTGCTTATTGTTCCTGATATCAATTATATCTCCTGAAGAAGCCAATTATAAAGGCGAAACATGTAGAGATGAAATCAGTCAGCACATGTATTAGTACTGTAATATCAATATTTACTCTTTGTTTGTCTGTTTTTATTGTTTGAATACATTTCTACTTTTATAAAAATTATTTTGTTCTAATTTGGCACCTTAAAAATCTCATATACTCTTTTCAAATTTCTTAAATGTTTTGGGATGTGGTGCTATATTCTCTACATGATAGGCAAAATACCTTTTCTCCATAAGAAAGGTGTGTAAATAAAAAAAAAACGAAATTGCTTTGACATGCATTGGACACAACTGCAGTATATAAATACCAATGTATTAATGAAATGAAATCATGAGGAAAATGAAAAAAAAAAACAAAGAAAAAAATCATAAAAAGTCACAAATACAAAAAATAAATAAATAAATACATTTAGAAAAACCTAAAAAACCTCCATTAAAAATTCAGCTATTGACCAAGAGTTGGTATTATGATTATAGCCATTAATCTTTGCATCGTGGGTGACTGTAGGAATCATATATCCAGAAATAATTTATTTGGAATGTTCCAGATGTTGTACAACCTCAAAATGAAAGAAATCTTCAAGAATATAAAAAAAAAGAACTGGTTGACTTTTATAATAAGATTACCCAGCTGTGTGGAGGCCTCCACCACCCTCCAGGGCACGTTCCTTCTCTGGCCAATGATGACATCCAGGACCCAGGGCTTGAGGCCGTCACTTAGGATGTCCCTGATGGCCGGACACAAATATTTCAGAATCAGGTGTCCAATATTCGGACTGACGGAGCTGTTCCCCAGCTTGGCCTGAACAAGAGAAAGAGGAATAATATCTTTTTATAGTTCAGCTCAATGGCAAACCATTTTGGGTCAGTTTTATTTTAGATTCATAAACTGTTTTATATCTGTTTTTTTTTTTTTTTTTTTTTCGGTGGGTATAATCTTAGTTTTACATACAGTATCTCACAAAAGTGAGTACACCCCTCACATTTATGTAAATATTTTATCATATCTTTTCATGTGACAACATTGAACAATAGACACTTTTCTACAATGTAAAGTAGTGAGTGTACAGCTTGTATAACAATGTAAATTTTCTGTCCCCTAAAAATAACTCAACACACAGCCATTAATGTCTAAACCGCTGGCAACAAAAGTGAGTACACCCCTAAGTGAAAATGTCCAAATTGGGCCCAATTAGCCATTTTCCCTCCCCAGTGTCATGTGACTCGTTAGTGTTACAAGGTCTCAGGTGTGAATGGGGAGCAGGTGTGGTAAATTTTATCGCTCTCACTCTCTCATACTGGTCACTGGAAGTTCAACATGGCACCTCATGGCAAAGAACTCTCTGAGGATCTGAAAAAAAGAATTGTTGCTCTACATAAAGATGCCCTAGGCTATAAGAAGATTGCCAAGACCCTGAAACTGAGCTGCAGCACTGTGGCCAAGACCATACAGCGGTTTATCAGGACAGGTTCCACTCAGGCCTCACCATGGTCGACCAAAGAAGTTGAGTACACGTGCTCAGCGTCATATCCAGAGGTTGTCTTTGGGAAATAGACATATGAGTGCTGCCAGCATTGCTGCAGAGGTTGAAGGGGTGGGGGGTCAGCCTGTCAGTGCTCAGACCATACGCCACACACTGCATCAAATTGGTCTGCATGGCTGTTGTCCCAGAAGGAAGCCTCTTCTAAAGATGATGCACAAGAAAGCCCACAAACAGTTTGCTGAAGACAAGCAGACTAAGGACATGGATTACTGGAACCATGTCCTGTGGTCTGATGAGACCAAGATAAACTTATTTGGTTCAGATGGTGTCAAGCGTGTGTGGTGGCAACCAGGTGAGGAGTACAAAGACAAGTGTGTCTTGTCTACAGTCAAGCATGGTGGTGGGAGTGTCATGGTCTGGGGCTGCATGAGTGCTGCCGGCACTGGGGAGCTACAGATCATTGAGGGAACCATGAATACCAACATGTACTGTGATATACTGAAGCAGAGCATGATCTCCTCTCTTCAGAGACTCCAGGGCAGTATTCCAACATGATAACGACCCCAAACACACCTCCAAGACGACCACTGCCTTGCTAAAGAAGCTGAGGGTAAAGGTGATGGACTGGCCAAGCATGTCTCCAGACCTAAACCCTATTGATCATCTGTGGGACATCCTCAAATGGAAGGTGGAGGAGCGGAAGGTCTCTAACATCCACCAGCTCCGTGATGTCGTCATGGAGGAGTGGAAGAGGACTTCAGTGACAACCTGTGAAGCTCTGGTGAACTCCATGCCCAAGAGGGTTAAGGCAGTGCTGGAAAATAATGGTGGCCACACAAAATATTTGGGCCCAATTTGGACATTTTCACTTAGGGGTGTACTCACTTTTGTTGCCAGCGGTTTAGATATTAATGGCTGTGTGTTGAGGGGATAGAAAATGTATAGTTATACAAGCTGTACACTGTATAATAAAATATTTACAAAAACGTGAGGGGTGTACTCACTTTTGTAAGATACTGTATGTGATCCTGCGCACGGCTGCCGCCCTGTAAAAGTGCTATGGGACGCTCAGCAGAGGTTTAACACCAAATAAGAAACCTGAGTTATAACAATGTAACATCCCCTCCAGGAGCAGATCCTGGGTGGGGGGCGGGGGGGGGGGGTCTGTGTTTCTGGAAGTGAGGAGAAGTCTCCCCAATGGGGGGGGTCAATGATATCTATAACCAGCCCCTCCCCCCACCCCATAAATAACATTTTGGCTGGAGTTTTATGTTATAATGAGGATGATGAGCTGGGCTGGATGCGGTGATGACGGTTACCTGACGCATGGAGCCAGTCGGGTCATAAAATGTTTTGTGGTTTGTGGAATCCGTACCTCTCCGGACCCATCAATATGTCTCCCAGTCATTATACAGAATAAATAACCCGTATGGCTCACTGAGTCATTAAAGAAGAACTGCAGTCTGCTCACATAATTTGTAATAAAGACATCTTTTCCATTCTGAAGCTTCTCTCAAACCACTTTGCATATTATTTTATATACCGTATATACTCTAGTATAAGTTGACCCGAATATAAGCCGAGGCATCTAATTTTACCACAAAAAACTGGAAAAACTTATTGACTCGAGTATAAGCCTAGGGTGAGAAATGCACAGCTACTGTAAGTGGAAAAGAGGGTCAACAATGCCCATTTGCAGCCTCACTGTGCCCATTTGTAGCCATAGGTCCCCCGAACTTCAAACTCGGTAGTTAAGGGTTCCTAGATGCCCCCCTAGCTGCAGCCAAAATTTGGGGTCTCTGGATCCAAAGGGTCCTGAAATGACATTGCTGGAGATGGACATAGTTGACCGACTTTGGGGCCCCGTATCTCGGGGCCACTTGGTACTAGGAATCCCAAATTCAAATATCCATATCCAAAGCTGGGGTTCCTAGCACCAAGTGGCCCCGAGATACGGGGCCCAAAAGTCGATTCGGAAAATGTCCAGCACTTTTCTGCAGCAGAGAATGACATTTTCTGAACCAACTTTGGGGCCCCGTATATATTGTGGCCACTTGATGCTAAGAACTCCTTAGATATGTTGTAGTGCTAGTTCCTCTGGGTTTGCACACCAAATCTGGGGTTCCTAGCACCAAGTGGCCCCGAGATACAGGGCCCCAAAGTCGGTTCGGAAAATGTCCAGCACTTTTCTGCAGAAGAGAATTTTCTGAACCGACTTTGGGGCTCTGTATCTCGGGGCCACTTGATGCTAGGAACCCCAGATTTGGATATGTTGTAGTGCTAGTTCCTCTGGGTTTGCACACCAAATCTGGGGTTCCTAGCGTCAAGTGGCCCCAAGATACGGGGCCCCAAATTCAGTTCGGAAAATGTCATTTTCTGCTGCAGAAAAGTTCTTGATTCGAGTATAAGCCAAGGGGGGCACTTTCAGCACAAAAAAAAAGTGCTTAAAAACTCGACTTATACTCCAGTATATACGGTATACTGTGATGCTGTATATGTCAAATATGCTGCAGAAATCTCCCTCCACTGAATCTGGCTGCAGCCATTTTAACTGTGGGCAGCTGAAACTGCTGCCTGTTCACTTCCTGGATTTACACAGACACACACAGAGAGGGTTACCAACTTATATATAATGTGTCCTGGTTTCAGGTGAACAAAAACCCGGACACATGATTCCAATCCCGGTCTGTTCGGGTGAATCACGGACAGGTGGCAACCCTACAGACACACCTTCATCTCTGCAGCCCTCATTGGCTCTCTTATCACACCCCCCCCCCCCCCCCCCCCCCCGGCAAAATCTCATCAGAGTAAGCCGTGCATGATGTCATAAGCCTAGGCTATTGACCAGACAAGAAACAGGAAGTGGGCTGTATAAGGTATTTACGGGCAGAAAAAAATGTTTGAGGGCTCATTTACACTTGCTTCGGATTCAACTAGGCTTCGGACAGGCTTTGTTAAAGCTCTCTGAATGCCAGTCAAAGCTCCTGTCACTAAATAAAATGGTTAGCTTACAGTCCTGTTTACATCTTGCTTTTGCTTTTCTTCAAAAATTATACCCCATGTAGCTTTAGTGGTGCTTCAAAGCCTCATCAAAGCCCCACCGAAGCCCTATCGAAGCTCTACCAAAGCCCCACCAAAGCCTCATCAAAGCCCCACCGAAGCCCTATCGAAGCTCCACCAAAGCCTCATCAAAGCCCCACCGGAGCCCCTTTGAAGCTCCACCAAAGCCCCACCGAAGCCCAATGGAAGCTCCACCAAAGCCCCACCAAAGCCTCATTGAAGCCCTACCGAAGCCTCATTGAAGCCTCACCAAAGCCCCATCAAAGCCTCATTGAAACTCCACCAAAGCCCCACCGAAGCCTTATCAAAGCCCGTCGAAGCCCCACCAAAGCCTCTTTGAAGCCCCACCGAAGCCTTATCAAAGCCTCACCAAAGCCCCACCGAAGCCTTATCAAAGCCTCACCAAAGCCCCACCGAAGCCTTATCAAAGCCTCACCGAAGCCTCACCGAAGCCTCATTGAAGCCCCACCAAATCCTCATCAAAGCCCCACCGAAGCCGCACAGAAACCCCATCGAAGCCTCATCCAAGCCCCACCGAAGCCCCTAACCATTTTATTTAGTGAAAGGAGCTTTGACTGGCATTCAGAGAGCTTTAACAAAGCCTGTCCGAAGCCTTGTTTTGAAGCAAGTGTAAACTAGCCGTTACTATCCAAAATTAAAACAACAAGGGCAGAAGATTTAATAGATGGAAAGATGAAAAAATGACTGAAGTTCCGCTTTTATGTTGTTTATGGACAGGAAATGTCTTTGTGCGCTTAATGAGAATCTAATCCGCTTCATGGCCCCGGCTCATTATTGTGTTCTTTAATCTGCTTATATTTTGCCTTCCTTGCTTCCTCCTCTCCTACTCCTCATCTGCATTTTAATTACGCTTTTAATATAAAACCTTTCCGCTTTCATTACATACCTTATTTTAGACCCAATGATGTCATCACTGGGTCTCTGTGCTTCTCTAGGCAATGCATGCAGATTGTGGCTGGTGGGAGGGGCCAGCAGGGGGCTGTACATAGCTTCCCGGAAACATCACAGCACCCTGAGCCTCAGTACTGCTCTAAGGAGCTTTCAGTCCTGATAGCAGCAGTGGGCGGGCTCTTGGGAGGAGTTATGCAAATATCAAAATGCCTTGATGGGTGGGTGTCAGCCTGGAGGAGGGGGCGTTGCTGGACCAAGGTAGGTAACGCCCACATGAGTTGCTGGGTCTGAACAATTGAAAGAACTGAAATCAAGTGAATGAAAGGGGCGGGGTCAGGGACTGTCAGGCTGGGGTCTAAATCGCTAGATGATGCTGGATGTCCTCCAGTCAGTGACAGTCCCCAATGAAAGGGGCGGGGCCAGGGACCGTCAGGCTGGGGAGGAAAGCGCTAGATAATGCTGGATGTCCTCCAGTCAGAGACAGTCCCCATTGTGAGGGGGCGGAGCCAGGGACCGTCAGGCTGGGGAGGAAAGCGCTAGATGATGCTGGACATCCTCCAATCTATGATTTAGCTGGGGGGGTGTCAGACCTTTGCAGAGATAACACTGTTTCCACCCACAGAGCAGGGCTCCTTCTCTGCACCTTGCTGGCAGGGGACAGGCTTATCTACTCAGGCTGTGACTGCTTTCTAAAGAAAACGAACTGATAGATTTTAACACTGAAAATTCAATTGCATTTTAATACATAATAGTTTGAAAACTTTAGGCTTAAGGGTGTTGGCTCATTACCTTTACTCCGGGGTCTCGGCTTGTGCCAAAGTGAGCCACAATCAGATCCACGGCAATATTGACGGCCTTCACCAGCCCTGGGGAGACAGGAAATGCATCGCAAAGTCAATAATACCACGAGCATTAATTACCGCTGAACTAACGCTGATCTGCAAATATTGTCATGTGTATTCTTCTGGAACCGTGGTGTGCTTTGTGTATTCCTTCCAGATCTGGCCAGTAATCCTGTATGAGACTTCCTCTAATAAAGATCTCCTTCCTCCTGCTGGTGATCCCTCTAGGGAAATAAAGATCTATATAGAGGAATCAGGACCTCCTTCTTCCAGCTGGTGACCCCTCTAGTGATATAAAGATCTATATAGAAGAATCAGGACCTCCTTCCTCCAGCTGGTGACCCCTCTAGTGATATAAAGATCTATATAGAGGAATCAGGACCTCCTTCCTCCTTCTGGTGATTCCCCTCGTGATATCAAGATCTATATAGAGGAATCAGGACCTCCTTCCTCCTGCTGGTGATCCCTCTAGTGATATAAAGATCTATACAGGGGAATCAGGACCTCCTTCCTCCTGCTGGTGATCCCTCTAGGGAAATAAAGATCTATATAGAGTAATCAGGACCTCCTTCCTCCTCCTGGTGACCCCTCTAGTGATATAAAGATCTATACAGGGGAATCAGGACCTCCTTCCTCCTGCTGGTGATCCTTCTAGAGATATAAAGCTCTATATAGAGGAATCAGGACCTCCTTCCTCCTCCTGGTGACCCCTCTAGTGATATAAAGAGAGGAATCAGGACCTCCTTCCTCCTGCTGGTGATCCCTCTAGTGATGTAAAGATCTATATAGAGGAATCAGGACCTCCTTCCTCCCACTGGTGACCCCTCTAGTGATTTAAAGATCTATATAGAGGAATCAGGACCTCCTTCCACCTGCTGGTGATCCCTCTAGTGATATAAAGATCTATATAGAGGAATCAGGACCTCCTTCCTCCTGCTGGTGATCCCTCTAGTGATATAAATATATATAGAGAGAGGAATCAGGACCTCCTTCCTCCTGCTGGTGTTCCCTCTAATGATATAAATATCTATATAGAGGAATCAGGACCTCCTTCCTCCTGCTGGTGATCCCTCTAGTGATATAAAGATCTATATAGAGGAATCAGGACCTCCTTCCTCCTTCTGGTGATTCCCCTCGTGATATCAAGATCTATATAGAGGAATCAGGACCTCCTTCCTCCTGCTGGTGATCCCTCTAGGGAAATAAAGATCTATATAGAGGAATCAGGACCTCCTTCCTCCTCCTGGTGACCCCTCTAGCAGGGCTGGACTGGGACAAAAATTTGGCCCTGGACTTCACCCAGACTGGCCCACTTTGACAGGTCTCTCCCATGCCGGCTTGCCACCCAAGCCCCCCCCCCCCCCCCCCCACTAGCTATTAGCCGTTTTACATTATTTCTCTTATAGGCAGTATCAGTGGGGAAGCTAGAAATTATTTCACCTGGGGCAAAGAATCAGTTTGGCGCCCCCCCCCAATGGAACAAGATTAGGCAGGAAAGTGAGGCCGCCCTCCTTCCAGATCGTATGATGAGCTTCTAAGTGTTGACTCCTGAGCATCATGTCTGTATTCAGGCGCGCTGCATAACTAGCCAGGGAGAGGAGGTGAGCACTGCGGGGGGGGGGGGACAGAGGACTGGAGGGAGGCAGCGGTCCACTGTCACTGAAATCGGCCCACTGAGCCATCGGCCCACCGGGAAACTCCCTGTAGTCCCAATGGCCAGTACATGCCTGCCCTCTAGTGATATAAAGATCTATACAGGGGAATCAGGACCTCCTTCCTCCTGCTGGTGATCCCTCTAGGGAAATAAAGATCTATATATAGGAATCAGGACCTCCTTCCTCCTCCTGGTGACCCCTGTAGTGATATAAAGAGAGGAATCAGGACCTCCTTCCTCCTGCTGGTGACCCCTCTAGTGATGTAAAGATCTATATAGAGGAATCAGGACCTCCTTCCTCCTGCTGGTGATCCCTCTAGTGATATAAAGATCTATATAGAGGAATCAGGACCTCCTTCCTCCTGCTGGTGATCCCTCTAGTGATATAAATATATATAGAGAGAGGAATCAGGACCTCCTTCCTCCTGCTGGTGATCCCTCTAGTGATATAAATATATATAGAGAGAGGAATCAGGACCTCCTTCCTCCTGCTGGTGATCCCTCTACTGATGAAATAAGCACCCCCAGATAATTTTCCTCTGTAGTTTTGGACAATACTGTACCTTCAATATGGGTTGTCGCTGATTTTTATTGGGGTTTTTATATGTACCAACAATGTTGCACTTTCTTTGTCAAAAAAAAAAAAAAAAGGCAGGTCCTCTTACACATAATATTACTGAACTACTCACCTCTCTTCTGTAAGAGATCGATGGAGACAGATTCGGTGCTGCCATCAGGAGACAGACAAAACTCAGCTGGGGGGCGCTCTGTGACGGAAAAATAATCCGGGAAAAAATCACTGGAACTGAGAGACGAAGGCTTTCCTGTGGAGAGGAATTAATAATTAGATGTATAAGAATGAAAACTAAATAGATGAAGGTCATCAGGAGGATATGAAGAGTCCTAGAACCCGAGATATACTGTATCACTGACAGAAAGTGTGCGGAGTATCTGCCCTAATTATACAGCTTTACATTCTACAGCAAGTATTAATAAATCTCTCTGGCATATCATTATAGATGAGACATTTTTTAAAAATCAATCTTGTTCCATATTGCCACCTCACTCCTTGACCTCAGGGCGGAATAATGGAGGCCAAACTAAAATTATTGTTAGGAGATGGGATTCCCTGCCAACCGTCAACATTTGTAATGTAATTAACTCAGAAAGGAAGTACTATGCACTATATGGCCAAATGTTTGTAGGCAATACCCCAAATGATTGAGTTCAGTTGTTTCTACGGTAGTAAAGGGCACTGATAATGATAAAAAATACTAAGGCATTGTGAACTATTGTGTGCTTCCAACCTTGTGGGAAAGGTTTGTGGTGGGTCCTTTTCTGTTCCAGCATGACTGTCCCTCTGTGTACAAAGCCAGCTCCGTAAAGACATGGTTTGACCAGTTTGGTGTGGAGGGACTCAAGTGGCCTTCATAAAGTCCTGGCCCCAACTCTAGTGAACACTTTGAGATGGACTAGAACACAAATGTAAGCCTGGTCTTCTCGTTTGACATTGGAACTGGACCTCAACCCTAATGAGCACCTTTGAGATTATATAAAATGCTGATTGAAAGCCAGATCTTCTCATCCAACATCAGGACCTGACCTCAACCCAACTGAAATCCTTTGAGATTAATTAAAATGCTGGTTGAGAGCTAGATCTTTTCATCCAACATCAGGACCTGACCTCAACCCAACTAAACACCTTGAGTATGAATGAAAATGCTCATTGAGAGCCAAGTTTTCTTATTCAACATCAGTAGCTGACCTCAACTATACTGAACATCTTCGGGATGAATTGGAACACCGACCGTGAGCCAGGTCTTCGCATTCCAACATCAGTACCTTACCCAAATGGGCACGTATTCCCTCAGAAACCCTCTAACATCTTGTGGAAAAGCCTCTCAGAAGATCGGTGGTTAATATAGTAGTGAAAAACTCATTTAGTTGTCTACAGTCTCTTGGCCATATAGTATAATTAAATGAACAATGAACACTACTACTGGGTTTTTGGGTTTATCATGTGTTATTGATTGATGGGAGGTGGGGAATCCTTTGCTGTCAATTATTTAATTAAATAATATCCAGTGGTGTGTTACACTCATAGACCTATATGGGCTACAAAAACACAGAGTGAAGGCTTTAAGGTGAACACTATTGCTATCTTTGTATATCACCAATGTGTTTCTTGATTACCTTAAAGTGGAACTAAACCCTTTTACCCTTTACAGCCAAAGATGGTGCCATCTAGGCCCAATTTAGATTGGTTGTTGCCATTATGCTTTACATGTGACCAGTTATGACACCAGCCATTTGAGAACTTAAAAGATCAGCTGATAGCTGACATAAGCACCCTGGCAACTGTGATAGAAAACCGTAAAGGCATGCTTTGAATGTAACTGTTTGAGAAACAGTCAGATAGGTGGATTTAGAGTTCTACTTTAATCTCCTATTTCCCCCCCACCCCCATGTTTGGTCACATGACAATCCATCAGTCCGCACCATGAAACCGTAAATGGTTGCCATTGATACTGCCGGGAAAGTCGAAGAAGTGGTTCCTCTTGGTTACTTTCGTCTCCTGCCTCCTGTCCAGGCTACCGGCCAGTCCCGCCAGCCCATGAACTCGTTCAAGGCCCAGTGGGTTTCGACGCCTGTACTCCCTCCACTTCAGGGCTTGCGGAGACAGGTGATTGGCTAGAAGTTCCCATGGTAGGCAGCGGTAGCAATTTAGAGAAGAGAGAAGAGCAGAGAGGAGGCGAAGATTAGTGATAGGGCAGAGCGTGCAGGAGCAGAGCAGCAGTTACCATAAAAGTGTTATTAGTCATAATGAGGAATATAGACCAGGATAGACAACGATGACAGCCAAAGACAAAACCAAGAAACAGTCAGCATTCAGGAGGACATATTGTATGTTGTGTAACATAAACTAAAAACTGTGGAAAGGTAGCCACAGTCCTAGTATTTTTATTTTATAATGAAAGGTTTTTTTTGGGGGGGTTTGGAAGAGCAATGGTACAGATGAACTCCATTGTCTAAAGGTATTTGCCCATGTGAAAGCAAACTTGCAGTTGCAGCTGTCAAAAAATGGGACCTTCTGATACAAAGTTTATAAACAATGTTCACAAGCCAGATAACTGATAAAAAGCAAAATTGTTACTTTTGTATTTACTCTGTTTTATTCATCTGCAGTTACAAGGATGAGCTTCAAGAAACATAATATGTCAATAAAAGCAACCTGAGAAGTTAAACAACTTTTTGAAAAATAAAATTTGTTCCTACTAAACCACTTATTAACCCTACATGTTACCCTCTCAAGCTATAATTAATTTAATTAATTCCTTCTTTACCTTTTCCTCTAAGCCATTATTTTCCTGTTTTGTTTATTTCCAATCAATAATATTTATAGTGATTGTAAAGGATTTGTTATGTCATACTTACCTGCTCTTTGTAATGGTTTTGCACGGAGCAGCCCCGATCCTCCTCTTCTCAGGCCCCCCCTGCCGGCACTTCTGGCACCTCCCCCTTGTCAAATGCTCACCATAGCAAGCTGCTTGCTATGGGGGCACTTGTGTGGGCTTAATCCAGAGTCAGCTTCTCTGTGGCTCAGCTCAGTGTGGCTCAGCCCTGCCCCTGCTCCCTCCTCACTGGCAGTTCATATTTAGGGGGGGGCACATGGGGGGACAGGGACAAAAGTAGGGAGGCAACTATAAAATACAATTATA
Source organism: Aquarana catesbeiana (assembly GCF_042186555.1). Lineage (NCBI taxonomy): Eukaryota > Metazoa > Chordata > Amphibia > Anura > Ranidae > Aquarana > Aquarana catesbeiana. Next base: position 45,533,357 of record NC_133324.1, read on the forward strand.
TATATATATATATATATATATATATATATATATATATATATATATATATATATATCCTGGGGCCCTTTACTACGATCCCACAATGGCCCTTTCACATGTTCTGCAGTAAGCTCCCTTCCTGTATTGGGGCCCCCCAGGGTGGCAGAAAACAAGAGATATATGTCACCAGCATACCAAGAAAATATAAGGGTTCAAAGGCAGTGGGAGAACTATCAGGGTTGCAAAGGTTGTCTTGCCACCGGGCCCTGGTGTTCTGCCACTGTGGGGTTCCCCAGCCCCCTCTTGCTGTCCTGCCCCTGCGCTGGTCTGGCATCTCTTGGAATTTACAGGCTGGTTCTCCTGTCCTTAGGACTGGAGAAATCAGTCTGTTCTTTCAGTAGCTGAGAGTCCTGGTGGAGTCCTTCCTGCAACTCGCTCTTCTCCCTGCCAATGAGGATGCAGGGGAAGGAGCAGATCGGGCGGCCGTGGTTGTGTGAGCGCTCGCATTATGCAGTGTCAGCGAGCAGAGGGAGGGGGGAGGAATCACCCGCAGGAGCTGACTGGAGGCGCTCTCCTTCTCAATAGAGACTGTGTTACTCCAGCGGCGGCCTGAGTAAGATGTGGTGCATCCGCTACGAATGCAAACAAAAAGACATTTTTTTTTTTACAAAAAGGCTTTTTTTTTTTTTCACAAAAAGGCTTTTTTTTTTTTTAATTGGGGGGCACAGCATAATGTTGGGGGGGTCAGCTCCCCCTCTGCCCCCCCCCAGTGAGGCCATTGCTCACTGGCTATTATTGACTGTGGCTCCAGCTGCTGCCTCCATGACTAATGAGGAGGGAGAGAGCCGAGAGAGCTGCTTTTTTTTTTTTTTGAGCTGCAGTATGCATGAGCCCTAAAAATGTCTAAAGCTTTTACAAGACTTTACAAGCTTTTAAGCACGTTTAAAGAGGTCAAGAACTTGGGCATTAATTCATTTCAGTGGCCAGGATAATTATTCATTCTGGCCATTGAAATGAATTAACGCTGAAGCGCTAAATGCGACTAGCATATGCACACATAGGCTAACATAGAGGGCAGTTTAGTTTAGGGGGGAAAAAATGCCTGACACCCCTAGAAGCAGCTGCAAAAACATACAGTGTGCAAGAGGCCTTAGGCCATTTCCTGTGCTGGACAAATGTTTATGATTGATTTAAAAGGAAAAATAGCACATATGGCCACTAGATGGCACCAAGTATAATTTTTTTGGATATTTAGTGCCATCTAGTGGTGTGAATATTGTTCATCATATATCAATGAAAAACATTTGTCCAGCACAAGAAATTGCCTAAAAACAATAATTTTTGCCCTATTCTACTGAAAATGCACTTTCACTGGGAGAACTGCTATGCAATTTTTTAATAAATACACCCCTTGGTGTTATCAGTCAGCAACAGAAAATGCTGCTACTGGCAGGAGGTCCAGGTAGGAAACTTTGCAACAAATTCACTTCACCCTTCTGGGGTTTATTTTAATTTGAATCCCCTTCTTACCTGGTTGCTGAGCTGGATTAGCATACTCACCCATCCAGCGAATCAAGCTTTGTCCTGCCATTATCCGCCAAAAACAATCAATCTGCAATCTAGGTTCCGCATTGCCATTTTCTTTGTTTCGTTACCAAGAGACTAGGTCATGGCAGCTGGCCTTCAGATAACACTCACTAAGCATGGGCAGTGGGTTCCACACAGCCCCAAAGCCTCCTGGGATCTATGACATGGGTATCCCAGGAGGCTTCATGCAGGTGGTGATGTCATTCTAGTCTACATGAGAAAGTTGGAAGCACGGGAAGAACTCTGCACAAAAAGTCATCCACCCTATAAAGAAAAAAAACATTTTTGTTGATAAGTAGAAAAAAACGGAATTTTCTTACCATTCATTGGTCTTGACATCATGACCTTCTCAGGAAAAGTTTTCACTTTGCTGTCTTCAATTGTAGGATTGTCGTTGGTGACCTCATGAAGGACAGTGTTCAGCAGAGGTACTGAGGTGATTGGAGGAAGACCATGCTTGGATACCTGTAGGCCAGGCTCCTTCAAAGGTTCTCGCTTCACAATCGACCTCTGAACCTCTACTTTAGGGGAGACCTCATACTTTCGGGTGGGTTTGGCTGCTCCCGGAAGTGTGGTGCCCCTGGCTTGCGTTGACCTAAAAGGCAAGAGATTGGCCGACATTGGGCAGGAGCGGCTTCTGGGAGGCTGGTTCTCCTTAGTCTTCTCTGGAGATGGAGAGCTAGATGAGCCGGAGTCCAAACTCTGAAAGAACATGGCGTTATTCCTAATGGGAGAGTAGCTGCCCAGTGGCGAGGGCCGAGTTGTATCCGGGATCTGGGTCACATTCTGCTCATCTTTTGTATTCACCAGCCCATCCAAAGACAGTTTACCGGCCACATTGATCATCTTGGGGTGGCCACAGGTTGCTTCCATTTGCCCAGAGAGGGTGACTGGGGCTGAAGACTGGGTCTCTGACACATTGTGCTGACTGGACGACCGGCTGCTGGACAATCCATAGAGTTGGGAAAGGCTGGAAGTGAAGTGGCTGTGCAGTGGGCGAGTTTTTGGCTTGCTAAAATGATGCTGGAACACGAATGGTTGGATGGGTAGTGTGGTTGGGCGCTGATCCTTGCTATAGCGGAACACTGGTTTGGCCTCTGCTCCCATTCCTATGGAAAAAGGCAGATGTTGGAAATCAATGCAATCAATCAATCAGCATTAGATAACAATGACTTCCAAAATAAGTCAAACAAAAACAGCCACAAACATGTCTATATGAGCTCACCAAACACCTGAAGAGCTTCACATGGTAGCTCATCCCATTTCAATATAAATATAAAATGATGATCTCTTCTAGCTTATGACTCATGGCTTGCTGTTGTCTGCATTATTCAGCAGACTAGTTTGTCAGTTGAAAGTTGTAATTCTAAAATTCACCAATAGGTGGCACTTTTGAAAAAAAAAGATGTAAAACTGACGGCCTTAGTCAATAAATAGTGGCATAACTCCCACATCTCTAATCTGGGATTGCAGGACATTTTAGCATCAAAATTTGTAAACCTATAGACTTCCCCCCCAAAAAAAGGACAGAATGTGGAAGGGCAAGAACCCCTGTCAGATTTGTATTTCTTCCTGTGTCCCCACCTTCACTTCCTGTAACAGCACAGGAAACAAATCCCAAATCCAGGAATCAGAAAAAATCTACTCTTGCAGTGGGGCCCCCACCACTGAAAGGGTTAAATGCTTGTTATGTCTTGGTAGTACAGGAACAGGCAGAATTACTTATCCTCAGTACTGGGACAGGTATGTCTAGCGACCAGGGCAAGGATGCTGAACTGCACCCCCTCCCCACTGTTAATGCATGCTGTTGAATGGATTTACTGCCCTGTATTCATTCTTTGTCCCCTTGCTCCGCTGTGCCCAGGTCAGCTTCCCCTCCTGCCCACCCCTTGTGCCGTTTCTGCTTATCCTATCCCGCCTTCTGACTGTCTCTGGTGCTGCCCTCATCTCACTTGAAGTTGCCATCTGTGGTTGGTACCATCAATGTCATCACGTACAATGCTGGGATTTTACTCTGCATTGCATGTGATGGGTGAGCATGCAACTTTGACTAAGAGTGGCTTAGAAAGGAGGTTGCAGAGGACTGGTCACACCACTAGAGGGACCCTGATTGAGTGCGGAATAAGTTAAAGAGGATCTTAACCCTAGGAACAAAAAAATTAAAAGTCATCAGCTACAAACACACTTTGGAATCGCAGAAGAGTGAATGGAGCCTTACTGGAGCACAATTGGTATACATATATAAACTAATGACAGGCTAACCATGTCCGCAGCTGTGATCCATGTAATGTGCCCTGCTCCCATGTAATATGCCCTGCTCCCATGTATTGTTCCCTGCTCCCACATAATGTGCCCTGCTCTCATATAATGTGCCCTGCTCCCATGTAATATGCCCTGCTCCTACGTATTGTGCCCTGCTCCCATATAATGTGCCCTACTCTCATGTAATGTGGCCCACTCTCATATAATGTGCCCTGCTTCCATGTAATGTTTCCTGCTCCCACGTATTGTGCCCTGCTCCCATGTAATGTGCCCTGCTCCCACATAATGTGCCCTGCTCCCAAGTAATATGCCCTGCTCCCATGTAATGTGCCCTGCTCCCACGTATTGTGCCCTGCTCCCATGTAATGTGCCCTGCTCGTACATAATGTGCCCTGCTCCCATGTAATTTGCCATGCTCCCATGTAACATGCCCTGCTCCCATGTAATGTGCCCTGCTCCCATGTAATGTGCCCTGCTCCCATGTAATATGCCCTGCTCCCATGTAATGTGCCCTACTCTCATGTAATGTGGCCCACTCTCATATAATGTGCCCTGCTTCCATGTAATGTTTCCTGCTCCCACGTATTGTGCCCTGCTCCCATGTAATGTGCCCTGCTCCCACATAATGTGCCCTGCTCCCATGTAATATGCCCTGCTCCCGTGTAATGTGCCCTGCTCCCATGTAATGTGCCCTGCTCCAACGTATTGTGCCCTGCTCCCATGTAATGTGCCCTGCTCCTACATAATGTGCCCTGCTCCCATGTAATTTGCCATGCTCCCATGTAACATGCCCTGCTCCCACGTATTGTGCCCTGCTCCCATGTAATGTGCCCTGCTCCCACATAATGTGCCCTGCTCCCATGTAATATGCCCTGCTCCCATGTAATGTGCCCTGCTCCCACGTATTGTGCCCTTCTCCCATGTAATGTGCCCTGCTCGTACATAATGTGCCCTGCTCCCATGTAATTTGCCATGCTCCCATGTAACATGCCCTGCTCCCATGTAATGTGCCCTGCTCCCATGTAATGTGCCCTGCTCTCATGTAATATGCCCTGCTCCCATGTAATGTGCCCTGCTCCCATGTAATATGCCCTGCTCCCATGTAATGTGCCCTACTCTCATGTAATGTGGCCCACTCTCATATAATGTGCCCTGCTTCCATGTAATGTTTCCTGCTCCCATGTAATGTGCCCTGCTCCCATGTAATATGCCCTGCTCCCATGTAATGTGCCCTACTCTCATGTAATGTGGCCCACTCTCATATAATATGCCCTGATTCCATGTAATGTTTCCTGCTCCCACGTATTGTGCCCTGCTCCCATGTAATGTGCCCTGCTCCCACATAATGTGCCTTGCTCCCATGTAATATGCCCTGCTCCCGTGTAATGTGCCCTGCTCCCATGTAATGTGCCCTGCTCCCACGTATTGTGCCCTGCTCCCATGTAATGTGCCCTGCTTCTACATAATGTGCCCTGCTCCCATGTAATTTGCCATGCTCCCATGTAACATGCCCTGCTCCCATGTAATGTGCCCTGCTCCCATGTAATGTGCCCTGCTCTCATGTAATATGCCCTGCTCCCATGTAATGTGCCCTGCTCCCATGTAATGTGCCCTGCTCTCATGTAATATGCCCTGCTCCCATATAATGTGCCCTGCTCTCATGTAATATGCCCTGCTCCCATGGGATACTGTATGTGTGTTTCACTTATTATTGTCTATTTTTTATTTTTCTACACATCCATTTATCAAGGGTATCTAATGGTGATAGCATTGTTGTCAATGATACAGGATGAGAGCATAGTGAAGAAGGAGGCTGTAGAAGGCACACAGAGGAATACATTGAGATGCTTTAGAATCAGGTTGCATGCAGCCCATTAATTCTGACCTTATTTCTCTTATTTTCGGGTTATTTTGGTAAAATGTATTATTGTATGTATGGATTTACGGAAGCCAACAAGGCTGTTTCTCCTCTGTGCTTCTACCTATTCTCAGTTCATTTCTGGGATCATAATTAAGTAGTCAAAGTCAGATAAAATTGCATACGCAGCCTGTCCCATTTAGAAAAAAAAAATCGCAATGTTCATCCAATCACTGTTGCTCCGTGTGCAGTGAGGTCTGATTCCCGGCCATACGAATTCTCCAGAAATCACACATCCATGTCATAATGATGGCAAATTAGTACTCGGATCAGGATCAACAGCTCACTGCTTCTGGCATCGGCCCAGATACCCCCTTCCCGAAAAATTTGTATTCATCTCATTCAGGCCAGAACAGAAACCGCTGTGATTTCTCAGGAAGTTCACAAGACTTTTAATGACGTCGCTCAGCAACCGGGAGAATTGTCTGTGGGATTTTGGTGCTGCTGTATCCCAATTCATATGCTAAATTCATTATGTAAAAGGGGAACTTGATATATTGTTAGAAAAGTTGGCTGAAAGTAACTTCTGATGAAATTTTTACATGCTTTGAGGTCTATATAAAAAACATTATTACTGCTGAACACCAGGCTGTCTGTAGATTTAGGCCCCTTGTACATGGGGCCTTTCAACTTCAGTATGTTCCTTCCAGCAGTTTAGTATGCCTAGGAGGCACAGATGCAACGTCCAAAGCCCTGTCCGTTCAGGCACAAGGTTCTGGAACACAAAACAGAATAATAAATGTAATAAGTGGGTGATTTTTTGGCAAAAGAACGGGTCCAGGATAGTTCAATAGAAGCTTCAGTAAAACCTCAGGTGCCATTTACCCCTTTTTCTGCCACTGCCATATGCCATACGTCAGTGGCAGTTGGGGGGGGGGGGTGTAATTCTGACTGTCGGTTGTTAGATGGGAGCGATCCAGCGGCTGTGCAGCACTTCAAAATCCGTAAATGATGGTTTACCCCCACGAATGCTGCCGCCATGTTTCCCAGGCTCCCAGGACCGCCACGGGTTCTGCCTGGTAGAGGGAAGGGAGATGAATGTCAGTATGGACGCAGGATCTTCACTCCATTAGCTTCACCACTTGCCGACCGCAATACGTACTTATACGTTGCAGTTTGCAAGTGGTTTACGACCCCTGAAGATATCGGCCATAACCCCTGTATTGTTTTTGGCGGCTGGCAATTGGCTTTCTCTTGAAAGCGTTCCGAGCAGCTCATGAGAACACTTTCAGAAGCGGCGCTGTCCCCTCCGCCTGCTGTCTCTCGGGCTTACCGTTTTCCCTGGCTAGCCCAAGAAACTATCTGACGATGCCAGCGGCCATCAAAGAGTAGATCAGTTTAGATCTCCTCTATGGCCTTGGAGGACCAGAGCTACGTCATGACGTCACTTCCGGTCTAGGGTGGAAGTAAACAATTTTTTTTTTTAAAGCAAAAGATCAAAAATGTTTTTGTTTTTTTTTATCCTTTGCTCTTAAAGAGGAAGAAGAGATTTAGGGTCTTTATGACCCCAGATTTCTTCATAAAGAGGACCTGTCATCCTTATTGCTATTACAAGGAATGTTTACATTCCTTGTAATAGGAATAAAAGTGATTAAAAAAATAAAGAAATTAAAGAGACAGTGTAAAAATAAAAAAAATAAAAGAAATAAGAACAAAAATGTAAAGCACCCCCATCCCTCCGTGCTCGCACGCGCGGAAGCGAACGCATACATAAGTCGCACACGCATATGTAAACTGTGTTCACACCACGCATGTGAGGTATCACCACGAACGTCAGAGCAAAAGCAATAATTCTAGTGCTAGACCTCCTCTGTAACTCTAAACAGGTAACCTGTAAATGCATTTAAGACATTGCCTATGGAGATTTTTAAGTACCGTAGTTCCACGCTTGTGCGCAATTTTAAAGCGTGACATGTTAGGTATCTATTTACTCGGCATCTTTCATACTATACAAAAACAATCGGGGTATTCATTGTGTTTTGATTTCTTTTTCATTCATTAAAATTTATTTTTACCCAAAAAATTGCATTTGAAAAACCGCTGTGCAAATACTGTGTGACGAAAAAAAAAAATTGCAACAATCGCCATTTTATTACTTAGGGTCTCTGCTAAAAAAATATATCATGTTTGGGAGTTATAAGTCATTTTCTAGAAAAAAATACTGATTTAAGTGCCAGAAAAGTGGTTAAAAAGCAGGTGAGACATCAATAAAGAGAACCTGTCACCAAAAAAAAAACTCATTACATAGGGAACTTTTTGCACCTAGAGTATGCTGTCCAGTTCTGGGCACCAGTCCTCAGGAGGGACGTACTGGAAATGGAGCGAGTACAAAGAAGGGCAACAAAGCTAATAAAGGGTCTGGAGGATCTTAGTTATGAGGAAAGGTTGCGAGCACTGAACTTATTCTCTCTGGAGAAGAGACGCTTGAGAGGGGATATGATTTCAATTTACAAATACCGGACTGGTGACCCCACAATAGGGATAAAACTTTTTCGCAGAAGAGAGTTTAATAAGACTCGTGGCCACTCATTACAATTAGAAGAAAAGAGGTTTAACCCAGAAACTACGTAGAGGGTTCTTTACTGTAAGAGCGGCAAGGGTGTGGAATTCCCTTCCACAGGCGGTGGTCTCAGCGGGGAGCATTGATAGCTTCAAGAAACTATTAGATAATCACCTGAATGACCGCAACATACAGGGATATGTAATGTAATACTGACACATAATCACACACATAGGTTGGACTTGATGGACTTGTGTCTTTTTTCAACCTCACCTACTATGTAACTATGATTAAAAATAATATTTAGTGAAAAAAAGAGAAAGGAATAAAAAATGTGTAAAAAAGGAATGTTACGCCCAAGTACTTAAACCCCCCCCTCAAAAATTTTTTTGGAGCCCCCACACATATGAACGTAAACACACGTCTGGGGAACCTACACATGAAAATATTGATCGTGATATACAGTATATGTTACATATCAGCGCACACTCCATTACAGCAATAATTATAGGTACAGTATTCATGGTTAGCTCTAAACTGAACACCTATAGAGGCTTTTAAAGTGCTCCCTATTGAAAATATAGAGTACCAAAGTTTGTCACCCTTTCATGGGCACACGCAATTTTAAGGCTTGACATGTTGGGTCTTTATTTACCCCCTGCAACTTCAGCTTTTATATTTTACCCAAAAAATTAATAATTATAATATAATATATTGCATTTATCTACCTAGCATAAAAGTGTTGCTTTTCATAAACCGTTACGCTAATATTGTGTGATATAAGAAATATTGGAACTACCACTATTTTATTCTCTAGATCAGGGGTCTCCAAACTTTTTAAAGAGCCAGTTCACTGTCCTTCAGTTTTTAGCGGGGGGGGGGGGGGCAGATTTGGCCATGGGGGGTAGAAAAAGTCTGGCTTGGTGGTTAGTAGGAGGAGGAATAGTGCCTTATCATTGGTATCATTGGAAGAAATAGTGCCCCAATGTTGGTGTCAGTGGGAGGAAAAATGCCCCATCATTGGTGTTTGTGGGAGGAATGGTGCCCCATCGTTGGTGTCCGTGGGAGGAATAGTGCCCCATCATTGGAGTCAGTGGGAAGAATAGTGCCACATCGTTGGTGTCAATGGGAGGAATAGAGGCCCATCATTGGTGTCAGTGGGAGGAATAGTGCCCCGTCATTGGTGTCCGTGGGAAGAATAGTGCCACATCGTTGGTGTCAATGGGAGGAATAGAGGCCCATCATTGGTGTCCGTGGGAGGAATAGTGCCCCGTCATTGGTGTCAGTGGGAAGAATAGTGCCACATCGTTGGTGTCAATGGGAGGAATAGAGGCCCATCATTGGTGTCAGTGGGAGGCTTAGCGCCCCACCATTGGAAGAAAAAGTGCCCCATTGTTGTCAGTGGGAGGAATAGTGCCCCATCATTGGTGTCAATGGGAGGAATAGTGCCTCATCGTTGGTGTCCGTGGGAGGAATAGTGCCCCATCATTGGTGTCAGTGGGAAGAATAGTGCCACATCGTTGGTGTCCGTGGGAGGAATAGTGCCCCATCATTGCTGTCAGTGGGAGGAATAGTGCCCCATCATTGGTGCTAGTGGAAGGAATCATCATTGCTGTCAGTGGGGGAATAATGCCCCATCGTTAGTGACAGTGGGAGGAATAGTGCCCCATCATTGGTGTCAGTGGGAGGCATAGTGTCCTATCGTTGGTGTCAGTAGGAAGAACTGTGCCCCATCATTGGTATCAGTGGGAGGAATAGTGGCCAATCGCTGGTGTCAGTGGCAGGAATAGTGCCCCATCGTTAATATTCATTGGAGGAATAATGCCCTATCATTAGTGCCTGTGGCAAAAATTATGCCCCACTGTTGGTGTCAGTGGAATAAATAGGGCCACACCATTAGTGTCAGTAAGAGGAATAGTGCCCCAAGGGCCGGATAAATGCTAGCAAAGAGCCGCATCCGACCCCCGTGCCGCAGTTTGGAGACCCCTGCTCTAGGGCTTCTCATTTCCAGAATATTTGGAGGTTTTACCTCATCTTCAGGCCTAAAATGATTTTTTTAAACACTTGTGCAAAAAATGAAAAAATGGCTCTGGCAGCAAAAACCTTCATTTGACCTTCTGCATTGATTCATGCATTTTACCAAAGTAAACGAATTTCAACGCATGTGTTAAGACACGTGTCAACTGGCATCATGATACACATTGATGTGTTAGGATGATGTGCGTTGATGTGTGGAATGATGTTCAATACAACGCATTTCAATGTTGAAATGTAATGTATTGTATTGAAAACGTACAACTTTAAATGGGCGTTAATGTTCGTTTTAGAATTGTGCACGATGGAAAGTTTTGTTTCGTTTTCATTTGTAAAATACATAATTTAATCATGTTATATTCGTTATGTTTTGTTAATAATTTTCAGATAATTTGTTATTTCTGTAGACTATAGATATTCGTTATAACGATTAGATTCATTTTCTTGTTTAATTGATTCATTTTCGGATAATTTGTTATTTATGTATGTACTATATACAGTTAGGTCCATATATATTTGGGCACAATTTTTTTTTCAGGTATTTACCAAAACATATTCAAGCTATAGTTATATAATGGATATGGGCTGAAAGTGCACACTCTCAGGTTTAATTTGAGGGTATATACAGTATCTCACAAAAGTGAGTACACCCCTCACATTTTTATAAATATTTTATTCTATCTTTTCATGTGACAACACTGAAGAAATGACACTTTGCTACAATGTAAAGTAGTGAGTGTACAGCTTGTATAACAGTGTAAATTTGTTGTCCCCTCCAAATAACTCAACACACAGCCATTAATGACTAAACCGCTGGCAACAAAAGTGAGTAGTGAAAATGTCCAAATTGGGCCCAAAGTGTCAATATTTTGTGTGGCCACTATTATTTTCCAGCACTGCCTTAACTTTCTTGGGCATGGAGTTCACCAGAGCTTTACAGGTTGTCTCTGGAGTCCTCTTCCCCTCCTCCGTGACGACATCACAGAGCTGGTGCAGCCGTTGTACCAGGGGCGGACTGACCATTAGGTCACTCGGGCGCCGACCGAGGGCCCGGTGTCCAGCAGGGGGCCCCACAGTGTTGCCAACCACCTGTAGATTTAACCCTTTTTTGGGGCTGCCCGTTAAACTCCGTTATGGGCATCGGTGCCCGTAAAAAAGATGGCCGCGAGCCAACCATGGAACTGCGCATGCGCCGCTCCGAAGCTGGCCGGGCTCGTGAAAGCTTGTCCGTGCTCGGCCTTCCGGCGCCATTTTCGAATAGACGCTCGGGACACTATTGCAGAGGTACAGACAGGGGAGCTGAGCAGGGGTGAGGACTGAGGAGGAGGAGGAGAGTAAAACTGTGGGGAGTGAGAACGGGGGACATCGCTGGGAGCCCGGAGGCGGTAGAGGGTGAAGCTGTGGCATGCAGGGGAGGGACAGAGACTGATGTGTTCTGTCCACTGTCCACCATCATATTACTTCTCCACATCATCAGTGCTGTGTCCTCCTCCTGTGCCCATTTCACCTCTCCACAGGTCAGGGCAGCACAGTGCTGCCCTGATCTGTGGAGAGGTGAAAGTGGCACAGGAGGAGGACACAGCACTGATGATGCAGAGAAGTAATATGATGGTGGACAGAGGAGGAGGCTACTGTGAGGGGGTGAGGAGGACACTATCATGTCCGCAACCTCTGTCCCCCTCCTGAAGTATATCTGCAACCTCTGTCCACTTGCAGTATGTCCGCAACCTCTGTCCACCTCCTGCAGTATGTCCGCAACCTCTGTCCACCTCCTGCAGTATGTCCGCAACCTCTGTCCACTTGCAGTATGTCTGCAACCTCTGTCCACCTGCAGTATGTCTGCAGCCTCTGTCCACTTGCAGTATGTCCGCAACCTCTGTCCACCTCCTGCAGTATGTCCGCAGCCTCTATCCACCTCCTGCAGTATGTCCGCAACTTCTGTCCACCTCCTGCAGTATGTCCGCAACCTCTGTCCACCTGCAGTATGTCCGCAGCCTCTGTCCACCTCCTGCAGTATGTCCGCAACCTCTGTCCACCTGCAGTATGTCCGCAACCTCTGTCCACCTCCTGCAGTATGTCCGCAACCTCTGTCCACCTGTCCGCAGCCTCTGTCCACCTCCTGTAGTATGTCCGCAACCTCTGTCCACCTGCAGTATGTCCGCAGCCTCTGTCCACCTGCAGTATGTCCGCAGCCTCTGTCCACCTGCAGTATGTCCGCAGCCTCTGTCCACCTCCTGTAGTATGTCCGCAACCTCTGTCCACCTGCAGTATGTCCGCAGCCTCTGCCCGCCTCCTGTATCATGTCCGCAGCCTTTGCCCCTCTCTGCTTCCATCCCAGGGATCCCTCTCTGCTTCCATCCTAGGGGTCCAGGGGTGTACACATATTGCAGCCTCAGCAGAAATTATACACCCTGTCACGCTTGGCATGGGGCTTGCTCTGCAAAGGTTGTGCAACCTTATGCAGTACAGCGACCAAGTGGCTAAAGCAGGCTATAAGGAGGTGTTGTATTGCCTCATCACATAACCTGCTTTAAGCCCTTGGATCCCACACTAGCATGCTGCTACTGCGTGCATCACACATGGTTGCTGGGTGTTTGCAGAGTGGCCCTATTCACTTGATTAGGTCACGATCACCCACCAAAAGCAAAAGGGGGTATAATTCCTGCCACAGCATGTGTACATCCTCAGCTGCTGCCTCTGCAGCTAAAGGGGGTAGAGACCAATGTATGTAATGTGGGCAGTGTGGCAGGGACACGGGGGGGCCCCATGATCTCCTATTGCCTGGGGGCCCCATGAGTTGTCAGTCCGCCTGTACTTGGGTGCCTGAGAGAAGAGGGGAGGAGGAGGAGGCACAACTCCAACGAGGCAGGATGTCCTCTAGGGGGCAGCTTAAGGGCAGCCACCCTATTGCATCACACCTCGGAGCTCCGCAGGTGTAGGGCGCTGCTGACTCCCCACTGACTTTTAAAAGTTCCTTGGTGTGGGCCTTTTTTGACACGTGTGCAGCAGATCGCACCATTGCTGTTTGCAACCTATGTCTGAAGTGGATCAAGCATGGCCAGAACAGCAGTCGATTGGGCACCACATGCTTGACCAGACATATGACGACCTGCCATGCAGTCCGTTGGCAACAGCACTTGAAAGACCCACATCAAAGAAAAAGGCAGACTTCTCCTTGCTCCTCATCTGGGATCTCCAACCCTACTATACCTCCAGACCTCTCAAAAACCTGCACTGAGAAGAATGAAGGTATAGCAATAGGTGTCCCAAGCACTTGTAGCCAATCTGCTAGCAGTACACCACCATCTGATTTTAGCAGGCAAATTTCATTACCCCAGTTGCTGAACCGTAAAAAAGAAATTCGGTCCCAGCCATCCACATGCTCAGTGTCTAAATGCTAGCACTGCAACTGCTGCCTTTTCAGCTGGTAGACTCTGCCCCCTTTCGTGAATTTGTGGAATGTGCTGTACCTCAATGACAGCTTTTAAAACGCCATTTCTATTCATGGAAGGCCATTCCAGCGCTCTACCAGCATGTGGAAGGCAATGTTTTGGCCTCGTTGGACAGAGCGGTCAGCAGTAAGGTTCATATTACCACTGACTCATGGTCCAGCAGGCATGGGCAGGGACGTTACCTTTCCTTCACGGCACATTGGGTAACTCTGCTGGCAGCTGGGAAGCATGCAGGACAGGGTTCAGTGTTGTTGGAGCTTGTTCCACCACCACGCCTCCAAAATGCTAGTGGTGATTCTGCTACAGCTCTCTCCTCCACCCCCTCCTCTTCTTCTTCTTCTATGGCTTCTTCTGCAGATTTGCCCTCTGAACCAGCAGTTCTCCCTAAGTGTTCAAGGGGCTACGCAAGCAGTCAGGCTAAAAGATGCCATGCGGTGCTTGAGTTGGTCTGCCTAGGGGACAGGAGCCACACTGGGGCAGAGATTCTGTCAGCTCTGCAGGGGCAGGCTCAGAGGTGGTTGACACCACGCCAGCTTCAGCCAGGAATGGTTGTATGCGAAAATGGCACCAACCTTCTCTCCACCCTCTGACAGGGACACTTGACCTATGTTCCATGTTTGGCACACATCCTGAATTTGGTGGTGCAGCGGTTCTTGAGCAGGTACCCAGGCTTCCAGGATCTCCTGAGGCAGGCCAGAAAATTCTGTGGTCATTTCCGCCGGTCATACAATGCCAGTGCTCGGCTGGCTGACATTCAAAGGGATTGCGACCTGCCCACCAACCGCCTCATTTGTGACATGCCCACCAGGTGGAACTCAACGTTGGCAATGCTGCAGCGGCTGCACACACAGCAGAGGACATCAATGAGTACCTGAGCGAGTATGGCACCAGGACTGGGTCAGGGAGCTTGGCTTCTTTTCGCCACGCCAGTGGCTACTGATAAAAGATGCATGCACTGTCCTGTCACCATTTGAGGAGGCCACAAGGATGGTGAGCAGCGACAATGCATGCATCAGTGACACTGTCCCTCTAGTCTTCCTGTTGGAGCACACGCTTCGTGGAATCATGACAAGGGCACTTGAGGCAGAACAGCGGGAGGAAGAGGAGGACTTTCTTATCTCTCAAGGCCCCCTTTATCCAAATAGCATTCCTACGGGCCCGCTAAACACACAGGAAGAAGAGGAGGAGGATTGTGTTAGCATGAATGTAGAGGATAACACTCAGCAGCAGTCTTCAAGGAATGGTTTTCAGTCCCCAGAAACCCAAAGAGTTGTATGTGGCTGGGAGGAGGTAGTTACGGATCATGTGATCCTTAGTGACCCAGAGGACTCAGAATCAAATGCCTCTGCAAACTTATGCTGCATGGCCTCCCTGATTCTGCAAAGCCTGCAAAAGGATCCTAGAATTTGTGGTATCAAGGAGAGGGATCATTACTGGCTGGCAACTCTTCTTGATCCACGTTACAAGGATAAAGTTGCAGAACTCATCCTGCCTTTACAGAGGGAGCAGAGGATGAAACATCTTCCGGAGGCCTTGAAGAAAGGTTTGTGCAACTCATGTCCAGACCCTGGGAGGTTACAATTTCCTTGTGCTGGACAGCGTGTTGCTGAGGCTTCGTTAAGTCAGAGGAAGATCGTTGGAGAAGGTGGCTGGCTGACTGATGCCTTTAAACAATTTTTCAGTCCTCAGCGTCAAGGTCTGATCAGTTCAAGCAACCATCGCCAGCGTCTGCATTACATGGTGCAGGAATATCTAGGGGCAAGAGCAGACTTTGAGACCTTTTCAACAGAGCATCCACTGGGTTACTGGGTCTTGAGGATGGACCACTGGCCAGAACTTTCTGAATATGCAATTGAGCTACTGGCCTGTCCTGCATCCAGCGTTCTTTCTGAAAGCACATTCATTGCTACTGGAGAGTTTGTAACGGATCAAAGAGTGCGCCTGTCCACAGACTCCGTTGATAGGCTCACATAAGCACCCGATGCTGATGTAACTTATTGAATTTGCTATGGATGTGGGATCCCTTGAAGACTGCCTATGCTGACTATCCTATTCCTTCTCAATCTCGATGATGCTAGTTTCCAATAATATTTTTGGTTTAGGGCACACCACCACCACCCAAGGCCCAATTTTTCTGCCCCTGTTTAACAGGGACATGTAATTACAATTTTTGATATAATATTTCAACGCAGGGCCCGTTCCTGCGCCTAACAAGAGTAACTGTGAGGGGTTACAGCGTGGTGGTACCACCAACACCTAAGGCCCAATTTTCTGCAAAGTATATAGGGCAGGCCGTATATACTGCTGTTCAGAGTATATAGTGCCTGGGGGACCCCCACACCATTTTTTAAAAATTTGGGTGCGGGGTTCCCCTTAATATGCACACCAGACCTGAAGGGCCTGGTATGGATTTTGGCGGTGATATCCACGCCATTTTTTTGGGGGGGGGTATTTTTGGTATTTTTATCTATATTGCCGGCAATACATTACAGCCGCAAGCAATTTTAATTTTTGCCTTTATAAATGTCATGGGAAAGATGCGCTACTTTACAGGCATACTAAGGACACCCCCAGGCACAATATTTAAAGGAATATTTCACTTTATTGTTTCACTTTAAGCATTATTAAAATCACTGCTCCCGAAAAAACTGACATTTTTAAAACTTTTTTTTGCATTGATACATGTCTCCTGGGGCAGGACCCAGGTCCCCAAACACTTTTTATGGCAATAACTTGCATATAAGCCTTTAAAAATGAGCACTTTTGATTTTTCATGTTTCGTGTCCCATAGACTTTACCGGTGTTCGCGTGGTCAAAAAATTTTTTGCCTGTTCGCTAGGGGTGCTGAAATTAATCGTTACATCGATGCATCACGATTCGGGTGACCCCGATGCGGCATCGATGCATAAGGACCAGAAAATCGATGTCGGGGTGACGTCATGATGACTAGCCTCGCTCGGAGCGTATTTTTAAAATGACTTTCTTTTAATAAATGTTGTGCTACTATGGATAATGTGCCCCCGCTGTATGTGCTTTTTAAAAAACGATGTCACTTCATACCAAATTTCCCCGTAGTATGATACGATCCCGCTCATGTGACTCCCGGCCCGCCCCGCCCCTCTCCGCTCTCCTCTTCCGTCTCCTGAGTCCTGACGTCAGCGGGGAATTCTCAGTCCCGCCCGCCTCTCTTCTGATACGATAACTATAGTCAGCGGGCGGGACTGAGAATTCCCCCGCTGACGTCAGGACTCAGGAGACACGTGGGAGGAGAACGGAGAGGGGCGGGACGGACCTGGAGTCACATGAGCGGGATCGTATCATATTACAGGGAAATTCGGTATGAAGTGACATAGTTTTTTAAAAAGCACATACAGCGGGGGCACATCATCCATTGTAACACAACATTTATTAAAAGAAAGTAACTTTAAAAACAGTAACCTTACACCTCTCGCTCCATGCTGACAGGTCCCTTGCTATCCTGTGCACATTCCACTGTTAACTCCTAGTGTGCTGGAATGTGCAAACAGGAATGCCAAGGAACTATCAGCACCAGTGGTGGCCCGTGCATTGTGGTGGTGGTGTGGGGGGGGGGGGGGTGGTTAGTGATGGCTGCATTTAATGGGAACAGGTGGCTGTGTTTGACGGGCACAAGTGGCTGCGTTTGATGGGCACAGGTGGCTGCGTTTGACGGGCACAGGTGGCTGCATTTGATGGGCACAGGTGACTGCGTTTGATGGGCACAGTGGCTGCGTTTGATGGGCACAGTGAGGCTGCATTTTGCACACTGCGCTGTCCTGCATAGCCGGGCAATCTTTTGGGAACTGTGATGTGTCCCAGAAGATTGCAGGGTGGAAGGGCCGCCTAGGCGGCCCAAGCGGAAGTGGGAGCTCGTCGGTAATCGTGATGCATCCTGGAATCGAATCGTTGACCAGATAATCGAATCGAATCGTGAGACCAGTGAAGATGCGCACCCCTACTGTTCGCATGTTCTGCTGCGAACCGAACCGGGGGGTGTTCGGCTCATCCCTAATTGCTAGTAAAGTATTCTCAACAAAATATTAAAAAAATGAATTTATTTATCATTATATTCATTTGTCCAATTACATTTGAGCCTCTGAAAATAAGGGGACTCTGTATAAAAATGGTTGCAGTTCCTAAAATTTGTACTTGATATTTATGTTCAACCCCTTGAATTAACCACTTGCTTACTGGGCACTTAAACCCCCTTCCTGCCCAGACCAATTTTTCAGCTTTCAGCGCTGTCACTCTTTGAATGACAATTGCGCGGTCACGCTATAGTTTACCCAAATTAAATTTTTATCATTTTTTTTTTTCACACAGATAGAGCTTTCTTTTGGTGGTATTTAATTGCTGCTGGGTTTTTTATTTTTTGCTAAATAAAACAAAAAGTGGCCCGACATTTAAAAAAAAAAAAACAAAACTGTTTCATAGTTTATGAAATTTTGAAAACAGGTAATTTTTCTCCTTCACTGATGTGCGCTGATGAGGCAGCACTGATGGGCAAAGATAGGCTGCACTAATGGGCACTGATAGGCACTGATAAGGCGGCATTAATGTGCACTAATAGGTGGCACTGATATGCTCTGATGAGGTGGCCCTGATAGGTGACACTGATGGGTGGCACTGATGGGCACTGATGGTTGGCACTGATGGGTGGCAATGAAGGGCACTGATAGGTGGCACTGATGATCACTGATGGGTGGCACTGAAGGGCACTGATAGGTGGCACTTATGATCACTGATGGGTGGCACTGATGGGCACTGGTAGGACACATTGATAGGCAGCACTGATCTGTGGCACTGATTATGAGACACTGATGGGCATTGATTGGCAGCACTGGTGGGCATTGATGGGTGGCACTGTGGGCACTGGTATGTGGGTGGCACTGTTGGCACTGGTAGGTGGCACTGGAGGGTACTGATAGGCGGCACTGGTAGGTGGCACAGTGGGCACTGGCAGCTGACACTGGTGGGCACAGAAAATGCAGCCGCAGCTTTCTGTGTGAGGGACCGATGTCCCTCTGACAGAAGCCAGCGATCAGCTTTTTTTCCCCTCACGGAAAAAAAACTACCGATTACCGAGCTTCTGTTTACATCACGTGATCAGCCCTCATTGGCTGACAGCTGATCACGTGGTAAGGGGTCGGGATCGACTCCTTACTCAGATCTGTGATCAGCCGAGTCTCATAGACTTGGTGATCACAGAGCATGCCGCGCACGACCCGCAGGGTCATGCAGACAACGCTTTCTCGGGAGGACGCCCAGGGGCGCCCTCCCGGCAATTAAGGCCCGTGCTGCAGCCGTCTTTCGGCTATAGCGCGGGCACCAAGTAGTTAAAGCTCAAATTCATTTGGATTGTTTCATTTTAATTTTAGTCTGGTGGCATACAGAGCCAAAAGTATAAAAATTGTGCCCGTGTCCAAATATATATGGACCTAACTGTATATATTCGTGATAACGATTCGTAGTTCGGAAAGTCGATTGTTTATTGAATCCAATAAAACACACAATGACTATATCTCTTCTCCTCTGCTCAAATACAATACAAACACCCTTCTCACTCAGTTCTCAGGAATGTACTTTGCCAGTAATCCGACCTCCAGCACAAAATGAATCAGCTGATTGGACTGTAATGCCGCGTACACACGACCGGACTTTACGGCATACTTGGTCCTGTGGACCGGAGTCTGTCGGACAATTCGATCGTGTGTGGGCTCCAGCGGACTTTTTTTCCCCAAAAGTTTGACGGACCTAGAAATGAAACATGTTTCAAATCTTTTCGACGGACTCGAGTCCGGTCGAAAAGTCAGCTCGTCTGTATGCTACCCCAACGGACAAAAACCGACGCTAGGGCAGCTATTGGCTACTGGCTATAAACTTCCTTATTTTAGTCCGGTCGTACGTCATCACATACGAATCCGTCGGACTTTGGTTGATCGTGTGTAGGCAAGTCCGTTCATTCAGAAAGTCCGTCGAAAAGTCTGC
The DNA here is from genome assembly GCF_042186555.1 of Aquarana catesbeiana. Lineage (NCBI taxonomy): Eukaryota > Metazoa > Chordata > Amphibia > Anura > Ranidae > Aquarana > Aquarana catesbeiana. The sequence continues at coordinate 45,553,095 of NC_133324.1, forward strand.
AGGACAAAGTCTGCCGTAAAGTCCGGTCGTGTGTACGCGGCATAAGATTTACTTTGAGTTGACCTTTTGTTTCATGAAACCTTTAACGAATCATGCCAAATTCATTCGTTATTTTGGTTATAATTTCTTTCGTATTAGTTGAATGTTTTTTCCTTCATACATTCGGATGCATCTGAATGCCTGAAAGATGCAAAATTCGGCCGAATTTCGATTAGTTACGAAACGAATTGCACATGTCTGGTTCGTTTTGATGTACTGTAGATTTCCATAGATTGCAATAGAGAATGTATCTGCAGGGAAAAATGCACGGATGTTAATAATATATCTGCAATACATCGCCTCTTGGGGATCCCATGTTACCCAGCAACTGTCATTGCACAATACAAGTACAACAGAAGCAAAAAACACACAGACACAAAGACGCATTCACTGTCGCGAGCTGATCACAGCTGTCACATGGGGGACCAGAAACAGAAAGATATTAATAGCCAATCTCCAATGTAATTATACACAATGCAATCCGAACCTTCCTACTAGTGTTAGTCTATGGGGCTGATTTACTAATACTGGAAAGTGCAAAACTTGGAGCAGCTGTGGATGGTGGCCAATCAGCTTCTAACTTCAGCTTGTTCAATTAACCCTTTAATGTCTAAGCCTATTTCTGACATTAGTTGCTTACAAGGTAAAAATCCATATTTTTTGCTAGAAAATTAAGTAGAACCCCCAAACATTTTATATATATATATATATATATATATATATATATATATATATATATATATATATTTTTTTTTTTTTTTAACAGAGAACCTAGAGAATAAAATGGCAATCATTGCAATATTTTATGTCACACTGTATTTGCGTAGCGGTCCTTCAAACGCAATTTCTTGGGAAAAAAGACACTTTCATGAATTAAAAAAAAAAAAAAACTAAACAGTAAAGTTATTAGATACCTAACATGTCATGCTTTGAAATTGCTCACACTCGTAGAATGGCGACAAACTATGGTACCTTATAATCTCAATAGGCGACATTTTAAAAAGATTTAACGGTTACCACGTTAGAGTTACAGAGGAGGTCTGCTAGAATTATTGCTCTCACTCTCTCTGGCGATCATGGTGATACCTCACATGTGTGATTTGAACACTGTTTACATTTGCGGGTGCGACGTACATATGCGTTTTCTTTGCTGCGCGAGCACGCGAGCTTTAAACATTTTTTTTTATTTTTCTTATTTTATTGTATTTTTTTTTACATTGTCCTTTTAAAAAAAAAAATTCAGATCACTTTTATTGTTGTCAGAAGGAATGTAAACATCCCTTGTGACAGTAATAGGTGGTGACAGGTACTATTTATGGAGGGATCGGGGGGGGGGGGGGGGGGGTGTGTCTAAAAGACCCCAAATTCCTCCTTTGCACTTAAGAGTATTCAGATCGCCAAAATCAGCATCATTGGCAGCTGAGTAAACCAGAAGTGACATCGTGACTTCGCTTCCAGGATTTTACATCAGAGACCCGATTACAGCCGAATCCGGCTTTGTTCGGGTCTCAGCCTAGGCAGCAGACGCGCCGACTGGAGGCTCGGGTCTCTCGGTGGGATGGGAGGCGCGGGAAGAGCGGTGGAAGGCGGTGAGAGGGGGGAGGATGTCCCCTTATGCTCCTTTAGGATAACAGTGGAGCAGCTTTAATTAATTATTTGATTCCCTGCAGATTTTGTAAGTTTTCCCATTCACAAAGAAATAAAGAAATGAAGGGTCTACAATTTTTTATCATAGGTGTATTTTAAATGATTGAGACAGAATATCAACCAAAAATCCAGAAAAATCACAGGATACAAATGTTATAAATTGAGTTGCAGTTCAGTGAGTAAAATAAGTATTTGATCCCCAACCAACCAACAATAATTCTGGCTCCAGTAGGTGCTCATGTGGTACACAGATTAGTAATGTCAATGTAAGAAGGTTCTCCTAACGACAACTCGTTATGTGTATAAAAGACATCTGTCCACAGAATCTCTCCCGTTCAAACCTCACCATCATGGACAAGACCAAAGAGCTGTCAAAGGATGTCGGGGACAAGATTGTAGACCTGCACAAGGCTGGAATGGGCTACAAGACCATCAGCAAGAAGCTTGGTGAGAAGGGGACAAGCGTTGGAGCGATTATTCACAAAAGGAAGAAATACAAAATAACCATCAATCGCCCTCGGTCTGGAGCTCCATGCAAGATTTCACCTCATGGGGTGAGGATGATCATGAGAAAAGTGAGGGATCAGCCTAGAACTACACGGGAGGAGCTTGTGAATGATCTCAGGGCAGTTGGGACCACAGTCACCAAACAAATCATTGGTGACACAATACACCGCCATGGACTGAAATCCTGCCCACAAGGTCCCCCTCCTCAAGAAGGCACATGTACAGGTCCTTCTAAGGTTTGCCAATAAACATCTAAATGGAGAGGTGCTTATGACACTCACGTTGTTGTGTGAAGACTTCATCACTCTTTGGAGGATCGCTTACACTACTCTGACTCCTTTGCACTGTTTATGTGACTTTTTCATGGACTTTCATTCACCAATTTTCCATTCCATACGCCTTACGACTTTTTTTTTTTTTTTTGGTATTTTCTTGCATTTTTAACATTACGGCTGGGTTTACACCTAATACCGTTGTGGCTCCCAGCAGGGGGTTCTGTGTGTTCTCATTCACCGTTTCAGGTCCGATTTCATGTGGAATTTTTGGCTGAATTCGGACCTGAAACGGACCAAAAAGCCGCACAGGGCTCCTGTGCAAATTCACACCGGAGCCGCTGCGGAGGTATGTGAACTGGGATAGATCCATAGAGAGCCGGTCAAAATCTCCCGCTATTGCAAATTGGATGCGGAGAAACCCGCACCCAACTGGCAATGGTGTGAACCCGGCCTTAGCGCTGCTGTTCGCTTTTAGGTTTTTCAAGTGATTATGCTTATTATGGAATAATGGTTTGCCATGTATTCCTGGTGAACGTGCAGTGGACTCCCCCTTTAAACGAGAGAATATTATACACAAGCACATGCTACAGTGAGCTGTCATTGGTGGTGAGTATCGGTGGGGGGGGGGCACCGACAGCTGTCTGATGACAGAGAGGACCCGCAGCCTCTATTTATACATCTCTGGAATCTAACAGTCACTACGTGAGCAGCAGCTGCTTGACACATCGCCTGTGTGTGCGAAATTCCATGGAGTGTCTGTGTGCCATCCATGGAAAACCTGGAATGTAGACAGGACCAGCAGACAGAAAATGGGTGCAGATTATGCTGTCTATTTATTGCAAGAAGGCAAATCCCACTTCTATCTACAGCAGGGATCCTCAAACTATGGCCCTCCAGCTGTTGCGGAACTACACATCCCATGAGGCATTGTAAAACTCTGAAATTCACAGACATGACTAGGCATGATGGGAATTGTAGTTCTTGAACAACTGGAGGGCCGTAGTTTGAAGACCCTTGATCTACAGGCTATAGGAAGCCGCATGCTTGAGCAGTGTTGAGATAAGTGTGGCCCCCTGACACCACCAAAGGGCCACACAGAAGGTTTACTGAGTTTGACTCTATGGAGAGCTGCCATGTTTGACATGCCTTAGGAGTTGTTGAAGACTGGTGACATGATTTATAGACTGGAGACACATAACACGAGACTGTGAGGATCCATTTATACCAAAAGCGTTTCCCAAACGCGTGCAAAATCCCAGCGTTTTCATTCAGCATGCTAAGGGCAGCCCATTTATTTCAATGGCCTGCCTTACACACAACAAACGCATCAAAGTAGCTCATGTAGCTTTTTGAGACCCCTCCATTCACACCTGAGCGTTTCCTGAATGTGCGCAAAACTGCATGTTTCTTGTGCGCGTTTTCACACGGCAAACCTGCAAAAAAGTAGTTTGTGTAGCTTTTCGAGCGCTGAGCTTCACACGATTTTGTAAAGGAAATTTGTAAGTTCTGTATATAATTGTATTCTATTTTGTATGTATTACACACTGTCCTCACTGTGCACACAGCACTAATAATGTTTTCATTGCATTCTTTCGAGTCCTGATTAGAATTAGCCTGCCTATGTTACGCCCCTTGTTACCATATTTATTATTTCTTTATTTATGGTACTTTATATAGCGCCATCAATTTACGCAGCGATTTACATATACATTGTACATTCACATCAGTCCCTACCCTCAAGGAGCTTACAATCTAAGGTCCCTAACTCACATTCATACATACTAGGGACAATTTAGACAGGATCCAATTAACCTACCAGCATGTCTTTGGAGTGCCATACAAGTACAATTAAAATATTAATGTGATACCTACATAATCATGTGTATAAAAACCTTCAATTGCGTCATAATAAAGCAGAACAGTTATTTGGAAAGATGCGGAGTGTATCCTTTGTGTCTGTTCCCTACTGCAGTAGTTATTATTAATTTGGAACCACTAATCAATATGAGGATAGGAGTTGCCTATCTACAAAATGTCCAGGTCAATCAATAACTAGGGATGCACCGATGCCCATTTTTATCGCCTTTACGAACCAATTACCGATACTTTACGGTGTGATTCCTCTCGGAATCGCATGCGGGGCCCCCCACCGCTCCTGTGTGAACCCAGACTTGTCATGGTGATTTCAGCCTGGGTTCACACAGGAGTCGCGTGGGGAAACAATGCAAATAGCACTGCAAATTATACAGCGCATTCCTGTTCAAACTGCATGTGATTCTTTGCAGTGCAATGTGAGATCAATCATTTTGCATGGGCGCAAATCGCACCACAAAGTATCAGTTTTAGGTATTGAAGCATTTTCACGACTTCTCGTGAAAATACTCGGTATCGGCTCATCCCTATTTCTAATCATGTGTTTTGGCACGTTTGGGGTGCTATTGACAATGAATGCCACTATACTTTTAGGAACTGGGTGACATGAGATTGAGGTTTGGTACCGCATCCCATTTATACAAAAGGAAGAAAGGAAGGGGCAGGCGGGACTTTTTAAGGTACCAAGTATTGAAGTAAACAATAATTTTCGAAAAAATATAAATGTTATTTAAACAATTCTTTAAAATCGCAATAAACATTTGCAAGCATCTCGTATCATTTCTTTTAACATGTACAACCGCTTCTTACTCCACATGTTTCGCTAAGACGAGCTTCCTCAGGAAGAAGCTCATCATAAATCCTGGCTTCATTGGGTGAATTACAATCAATACTTCATGAATACAAGCTTCCGGTAGGCATTCATTCTCAGTTCATCATCATGTCATATAAAGTGTAATTTTGTATAATATTTGATTATTATATTACAATAATGTATACAGGCATGCCTTATTGACATGCCTTGCGATTTTATTTATGGCGATTTTTCAGGCATAATCATTTACAACTGTTGCTTCTCTTATAGTATATTTTACTTCATGCGACACTTCCAAAAAACTCCTGAGGAAGCTCGTCTGAGCGAAACATGTAGAGTAAAAAGTGGTTGTACATGTTAAAAGAAATGATACGAGATCCTTGAAAATGTTTATTGCGATTTTAAAGAATTGTTTAAATAAAATTTATATTTTTTCTAAAATTATTGTCTACTTCAATCCTTGGTAACTTAAAAGTCCCGCCTGCCCCTTCCTTTCTTCCTAATTATTTGCCACTGTAAAGCCTCGTACACGATCGGATTTTCGGCAGGGAATCAATGCTCACCAAACACAACATTAGCAGAAGGTGCCCAAAGGGTGGCGCTCAAGAGCTGAAATTCCACGTAGTATGTCACTACGTTCGTTTTTGTTGGACGACAATTGTGTGCCGTTGGTATGCAAGACAAGTTCCTGGCACACGCCCTTCGGACAAAAGTCTGACGCTCGGTTGGCCAACAATCCAATCGTGTGTACGAGGCTTAAGTGTGACATCTGTTTGGCTCGTGTGCATGTTTGCTAAATGCCCAGCTGTGAGTGCGGCGTTAGAGATCATTGTTCTTACAGGCCCTTTACATATCAATGCTTCCAAATCTGTGCTCCGACTTTAGAAGGATGTAGCGCCCCTCCCAGGTTAAGGATGCTAGGTAAATTTAGTGCATCCTGTTCTGTAATCATAGGGGCTGTGATCCTTTGCCTTGGCCTCTTTTAGCTCCACAGTTTGAGGATTTGATTGATTCCCCCTGGCTCTGTTGAGAAACTTCCAGAGTTCAGGGTGTTCCATGCTCCAACCAATCCCTGAGGAGGTGTGCCCAGATGGTTGGGTGGGAAGCAGATAAATAGCCATGTGATCTGTTGCCTTGGTCTGTTCTAATGACACAGTCTGAGGATTTGGTTGATCCCCCTCCCCCCCGGTTCTGTTGAGAACCTTCCAGAGTTCAGGTCTGGAAATTTACCATGCTCCAGCCAATCCCTGGGGAGGTGTGCCCAGTTGGTGGGTGGGAGGCAGATAAATAGCCGTGCTGATCTGTTCTTCTCCTGAAGGAAGAGCACGGTGTGCTTCAGGGGGGGGCTGCTAAGCCCTGGGCCTTCCTGACTGGCTGCTGGAATACTCTCTCCCCTGGATCGAGTCCATGGATGGCTTCTACTGGGATTCGTGAGTAGAGCCCAATCTCCCGAGCCGCAGTTTATCTATTGTCCACTGCTATGGATGTCCCAAAGTGCCCCAGTATGCCTTGTGTGCTGTCCATCTTGTGGTCTTCAGTTTTTTCCAGTCTGCTCCTAATAACTGTCCAAACCTACACTGTGATCATCAGCTGCGGGAAACTGACTGACTGTCAAACCTCAGAGCTCGCTCTGTTGAAGATGGTATTTTAGGTGATGCTGCTCTCCTTGAGCAGGGAAACTCCAAAACACTGGAAACAGAAAAAGAAAGAAGTGCGCAAACGCCTAGTACATTACCTTAGACACCTTAAAAAACGCCAAAAGCAGACTCTTGCAGGGAGCTTGCCTCCCAAAATGTGTCAGATTTCTAACCGTAGAGATGTGTCACCCGCGATACTGGACTGGTATATGACATGCGTTTATCCTTTTATGTTTGTGAGTATGCTTTTGTCATTTTTTAGTAAAAAACATTTTTTAAGGTGTCTAAGGTAATGCACTAGGCATTTGCACCCTCCTTTTTTTCTGTTTCCAGTGGGAAACTAACTGTTCAAACTGTTCCAGTCTACTTACATGTCCTACTCATGGTACAAACAAATGGCCACTGCCCCCACCTATAACTGACCTTTGCAGCAAGGAGCACAGGGAAGGGCGACACACAGGGGTGGACTGGGCCAGATGGCAGGGGGGAAATTGCCCCCCTGGGCCACTTTGATGCCCCATAAATGGCTGCACCGCTTCTGCCGGAGACATGCCTAAAGGCTTCCTGGTGAAGATGAGTAATAAGGGTGCAGTACAAGGACAGAGTGTAGGCTGCACCCTCTGCATGGATGGTGTATGCCATGTCCGAGCAGAGGCTGGCTACGTTCCCCACCAGGGGCTCTACTCCCCCAGCCTGCCCCAACCGAGCCGCCCTCGCTCCCCCCTGCAGCCACCCAGTTCGTGAACCCAGAGTCGGTCCAGCAGGCACTGTCCAGCCCAACCAGCCTGGTGAGCAAAGAGAATTTGGAACGGAGCTTCAGCCTGGGATGGGGGTCAGGAGGAGGCAGGGAAGAGGTAGAGGTAGAGCGGGAGGGGGCCGAGTCGCTGCACCATGGGCCTCCGGGTTGTACTTACCCCCTGGGCCAAAAACTGCCAGTCAGCCCCTGGCGACACATGTCAAACAAAACCAAATGTGTGCAAACTCAACCCCAGTTTTTAACGCATACTGTTAGACAGGATAATTTGGTTGGTTGCAGGCTGGTCGGTAAGTTGAGCTGGGAATTTTCTTTGGTTTTGTTTGACATGTCCTACTCTTGCTCTGATATTCACACTGTGTAGCTATCACCTAGTGAAAGTGTCCTATGCAAAATTTGTGCTTTGGTGTTTTGGATTATCCCATACCCCATTGTCCTCTCCAATTACAAGTTTCACCACTTCACATCCCGGCTATTGTCAAATGACGTCCACAGGAGGGATCTCCCATCCTGGGCGGGCATCAAATGGCGTTCTGGGCTTCCCGGCCATCTAGGGGGCGCGCGCGTGTGCCCGCCACGTCACTTGGGAGCTGGTGTGATTGCCCGGCGCCTGCGATGTCCGCCAGGCACCTGCAATTGCCGGTATTTGAGCCGGGACATTGATCTGTGTGTGTAAACACACAGATCTACGTCCTGTCAGGGGAGAGGAGACCGATGGTGTGTTCCCAGTACAGAGGAACACCGATCGGTCTCCTCCCCTTGTGAGTCCCCGCCCCCTACAGTTAGAATCACTCCCTAGGTAACACAGTTAACCTCTTGATTGCCCCCCTAGTGTTAACCCCTTCCCTGCCAGTGACATTTATACAGTAATCAATGCATTTTTATAGCACTGATCGCTGTATAAATGTGAATGTACCCAAAATAGTGTCAAAAGTGTCCGATGCAATGTCACAGTCGTGATAAAAATCGCAGATCGCCGCCATTACTAGTATAAAAAATATAATAATAAAAATGCCATAAATCTATCCCCTATTTTGTAGACGCGATAACTTTTGCGCAAACCAATCAATATACGCTTATTGCGATTTTTATTTTAACAACAATATGTAGAAGAATACATATCGGCCTAAACTGACCAAATTTTTTTTTTTTTAAATTGGGATATTATTATAGCAAAAAGTAAAAAATATTGTTTTTTTTCAAACTTGTCACTCTTCTTTTGTTTATAGCACAAGACATAAAAAACCCAGATGTGATCAAATACCACCAAAAGAAAGCTCTATTTGTGGGGGAAAAAAATGCTGAATATTTCATTTGGGTACAGTGTTGCATGACCGTGCAATTGTCATTCAAAGTGCGACAGCGCTGAAAACTGAAAATTGGCCTGGGCAGGAAGGGGGTGAAGATGCCCGGTATTGAAGTGGTTCAGCAATAAATCAAAAAAGACATCCTCTAGGGCAGTGATGGTGAACCTCGGCACCCCAGATGTTTTGGAACTACATTTCCCATGATGCTCAACTACACTGCAGAGTGCAATGAGCATCATGGGAAATGTAGTTCCAAAACATCTGGGGTGCCAAGGTTCACCATCACTGTTCTAGACAGGGGTCTCAAACTGGTGGCCCTCCAGCTGTTGCTAACCTACAAGTCCCATGAGGCATTGCAAGGCTGACAGTTACAAGCATGACTCCCTCAGGCAGAGGCATGATGGGACTTGTAGTTCCGCAACAGTTGGAGGTCCTCCAGTTTGAGACCCCTGCTCTAGAGTCTCTGATTACAGAGTGAGTGAACTGTTGCTGTGTGCCTGGTCACCTCTGCAGTGGTTTTTGGGAAAACCTGTGGAATCTAGTGGCCGTTGCAGGGGTGAGCTCTACAAGTCCATGGTACAGACAGTCAGCTGGGGCTCTGAGCATCAGGGCTCTAGATTCACTCACATCAAGTGTGCTGACTTCCGCTACAGCACAGTTTTTCACTCGATAAAATGATGTGCGGTGTACGCACATTGAAGTGCGTTGCATCCATTTTTTATTGGCAACACGTTCCTTATTTTATGCATTGCCTTGTAATCCACTGTAAGCACTCGTTCACAAAGTCGCATCCTATTGCCGGCAAGGGCACTGTTCATATCAATGTGACTCCGACTTTGCGGTGCTGCATCGGTTTGAAAAAGTATTTCCTGCACTACTTTTGGCGATTTCGGTTGCGGCTTGCATAGACATCTGTGCACGAAGCAGGGTTGCCAACCTCCCGCAGCATTTTTTACTGACAAAACATGGGAAATTTACTGGCGGAGCACATTTTTTACTGGCAGAAATTACAGAAGTCCTATTGAAAACAAACACAGTGAACAGTATAAACATGATATGGAAACACTGACAACACCTATAACAAAGTAATGGAATAATCAGCCCCTGATATTTACTGGCAGCTGTAAAAAAAATCATAGATTTTTATAAACTGTCAGTAAATTTACTGGCGGTTGGCAACCCTGGCACGAAGCCGCACACATGTCTTTCAAGTCCCACCCAAAGTCGCACTGGCATGCGGCTTTGAAATCGTGCGGTTTCAGATGAAGTCGCATGATTTCAAAGCCGCAGTCAATGTGAACGAGGACTAATACAATGAGGCAGGTGTTTTTGTTTTATGGTCGTTGCAGCACTCGTACCCAGTGGGGGGGGAGGGCATGGAGACCTTTCTCAGGACCTGAGTGGCCAATCGCTAAGGCCGACCACTGTCACATGAGAAGAAGGTTAAATCATCAAGCCTGCATCAACCCAACACCAGAGTTTACACAAAGTTAAAAATTGTTGACTCTGATGAAGGAACAAAGCTAGACGAAGGTAAGTTGGAGAAGCACTTTTTCATGAGACCCTGTTACTTTACTCTTGGGGCAAAGTTCTCTTAAAAATGAGCTGGACCATCAGCTGGATGTCAGGATGTGCATACACTAGATGACAATTGCCAACGCTCAGACCTGCCCCTGCCTCTGGGCAGATCGTAGGAGAGCCTATAGGGAAGGCTGGCGCACATGTGTGGAAATCTGGGGTGAACTCAGCACCAGGAGTTGAAGACCCCCACCCCAACTCAGATAAGAAAATTGCCCAGATGGAACAACATACAGCAGGTAAATTCCTGATATGCACATTTCATTTACAACATACATCATAAGCAACATTGTGGGGCAGCACAGTGGCTGAGTGGTTAGCACTTCCACCTAGCAGCACTAGGGTTATTGGTTCAAATCCCAATCATGGCACAGAGTTTGCATGTTCTCCTGTGTGGGTTTCCTCTCACTCTCCAAAGACATGCTGGTAGGTTGGCCCTAGTATGTGTATGTATGCATGTGAATTAGGGACCTTAGCAGGGGCGTAACTACCACCATAGCAACCCATGCGGGCGCCATGGGGCCCGCAGCCGAGTGGGGCCCAGTGAGGATAAGAGCACCGCCGGCACAGTCTCCCAGCCAGGGGAAGAAAGAGGAAAGGAAGAGGCAAGCTGTCCGTATCAGCAGAGAGCTGAATTGCCCGATGTAAGAGCTTTCATTAGAACTTCCAGTGTTCCCGGGGCTCACGTCACATAGCTCCACCTTTGGGCCCAGCACCTTTGATAGACAGAACGCCGATCCAATGCGGGACATGTGACGTCATCAAAGGTGTCGGGCCAAGAGGTGGGGCTATGTGATGATGAGCCCCGGGAAGACAGGAAATTCAAATGAATGCTATTACAGCGGGCAATCCCGCTCTCTGCTGATCCGGGTGGCTTGCCTCTTCCTCTGCACATGTGGGGCTGTATGGGGCACAGGCAGACCAGGCTGTATGGGGCACAGGTCACGCTGTATTGGGCACAGGTCACGTTGTATGGGGCACAGGTCACGCTGTATTGGGCACAGGTCACGCTGCATTGACACTAGGGCAGCTGTGGGGGGGGGGCTGTTTGCAGGGGGGCCCCATACAACATTTTGCTATGGGGCCCTGCTATTTCTAGTTACGCCCCTGGACCTTAGATTGTAAGCTCCTTGAGGGCCATGACTGATGTGAATGTACAATATACAGGTGCATCTCATAAAGTTTGAATATCATCAAAAAGTTAATTTATTTCAGTAATTCAATTCAAAAAGTGAAACCCCTATATTTAATATAGATGCATTACACACAGGGTGATATATTTCTTTCTTTTAATTTTGATGATTATGGCTTATAGCTAGTGAAAAACCCAAAATTCAGTATCTCAGAAAATAAGACCAATAACAAAGGATTTTTTAATACAGAAATGTTGGCTTATTGAAAAGTCTGTCCATGTACAGTATAGTATGCACTCAATACTTGGTCGGGGCTCCTTTTGCATGAATTACTGCATCAATGTGGCGTGGCATGGAGGTGATCAGAATGTGGCACTGCTGAGGTGTTATAGAAGCCTAGGTTGCTTTGATAGCGGCCTTCAGCTCATCTGCATTGTTGGGTCTGGTGTCTCTCATCTTCCTCTTCACAATACCCTACAGATTTTCTATGGGGTATAGGTCATGCAAGTTTGCTGGCCAATCAAGCACAGTGATACCATGATCATTAAACCAGGTATTGGTAATTTTGGCAATGTGGGCCGGTGCCAAGTCCTGCTGGAAAATGAAATCAGTATCTCCATAAAGCTGGTCAGTAGAGGGAAGCATGAAATGCTCTAGAATTTCCTGCTAGAGAGCTGCGCTGACTCTGGACTTGATAAAACAGAGTTGACCAACACCAGCAGATGACATGGCTCCCCAAATCATCACTGACTGTGGAAACTTCACATTGGACCTCAACTTGGATTCCGTGCCTCTCCACTCGTCCTCCAGACTCTAGGACCTTCATTTCCAAATGCAATGCTCGTGTCCACCAATGCAGCCTGTGTCACCAATGCAGCCTGTGTCCCTAATGCAGCCTGTGTCACCAATGCAGCCTGTGTCACCAATGAAGCCTGTGCCCGCTAATGCAGTCTGTGTCACCAATGCAGCCTGTGTCCGCCAGTGCAGCCTGTGTCCCCAATGCAGCCTGTGTCCCCGATGCAGCCTGTGTCCCCGATGCAGCCTGTGTCTGCCAGTGCAGCCTGTGTCACCAATGCAGCCTGTGTCCCCAATGCAGCCTGTGTCCCCGATGCAGCCTGTGTCCCCGATGCAGCCTGTGTCTGCCAGTGCAGCCTGTGTCACCAATGCAGCCTGTGTCCCCAATGCAGCCTGTGTCCCCAATGAAGCCTGTGTCCCCAATGCAGCCTGTGTCCCCAATGCAGCCTGTGTCCCCAATGCAGCCTGTACCCCCAGTGCAGCCTGTGTCCCCAGTGCAGCCTGTGTCCCCAATGAAGCCTGTGTCCCCAATACAGCCTGTGTCACCAATACAGCCTGTGTCCCCAATGCAGCCTGTGCCCGCCAATGCAGTCTGTGTCGCCAATGCAGCCTGTGCCCGCCAATGCAGTCTGTGCCCGCCAGTGCAGCCTGTGTCCACAAGTGCAGCCTGTGCCCACCAGTGCAGCCTCTGTCCCCAATGCAGTCTGTGTCCCCGATGCAGCCTGTGTCTGCCAGTGCAGCCTCTGTCCCCAATGCAGCCTGTGTCCCCAGTGCAGCCTGTGTCCCCAATGAAGCCTGTGTCATTAATGCAGTCTGTGTCCACAATGCAGCCTGTGCCCGCCAATGCAGTCTGTGTCCCCGATGCAGCCTGTGTCTGCCAGTGCAGCCTCTGTCCCCAATGCAGCCTGTGTCCCCAGTGCAGCCTGTGTCCCCAATGAAGCCTGTGTCATTAATGCAGCCTGTGTCCACAATGCAGCCTGTGCCCGCCAATGCAGTCTGTGTCACCAATGCAGCCTGTGCCTGCCAATGCAGCCTGTGTCCGCCAGTGCAGCTTGTGTCCGCAATGCAGTTTGTGTCCCCAATGCACCCTGTGCCCGCCAATGCAGCCTGTGTCCGCCAATGCAGCCTGTGTCCGCCAATGCAGCCTGTGCCCGCCAATGCAGTCTGTGCCCGCCAGTGCAGCCTGTGTCCACAAGTGCAGCCTGTGCCCACCAGTGCAGCCTCTGTCCCCAATGCAGTCTGTGTCCCCGATGCAGCCTGTGTCTGCCAGTGCAGCCTCTGTCCCCAATGCAGCCTGTGTCCCCAGTGCAGCCTGTGTCCCCAATGAAGCCTGTGTCATTAATGCAGTCTGTGTCCCCAATGCAGCCTGTGTCCACAATGCAGCCTGTGCCCGCCAATGCAGTCTGTGTCACCAATGCAGCCTGTGCCTGCCAATGCAGCCTGTGTCCGCCAGTGCAGCTTGTGTCCGCAATGCAGTTTGTGTCCCCAATGCACCCTGTGCCCGCCAATGCAGCCTGTGTCCGCCAATGCAGCCTGTGTCCGCCAATGCAGCCTGTGTCCCCAATGCAGCCTGTGTCTGCCAGTGCAGCCTCTGTCCCCAATGCAGTCTGTGTCCCCAATGCAGCCTGTGCCCTCCAGTGCAGCCTGTGTCCGCAAGTGCAGCCTGTGCCCACCAGTGCAGCCTGTGTCACCAATGCAGTCTGTGCCCACAAGTGCAGCCTGTGTCTGCAAGGGCAGCCTGTGTCACCAGTGCAGCCTGTGCCCGCCAGTGCAGCCTGTGTCCCCAATGCAGCCTGTGTCCCCAGTGCAGCCTGTGTCCCCAATGCAGCCTGTGTCATTAATGCAGTCTGTGTCCCCAATGCAGCCTGTGTCATTAATGCAGCCTGTGTCCCCAATGCAGCCTGTGTCCCCAATGCAGCCTGTGTCCCCAGTGCAGCCTGTGTCACTAATGCAGCCTGTGTCACTAATGCATCCTACCTGAGCAGGGGAAGAGAGAGGAGAGCCGCCGCCTGGTTGATCAGAGCGCCGGGGAACATAACAGCTTTCATTTCAATAGCTGTGTGTTCCCCGCCGCGCGCCGTCATATACAGCCCCTCCCCCTTGTCTGAAGAACTTTGATAGACAGATCACCCGCCCCAGGATTAGACGGGTGATCTGTCTATCAAAGTGCCCGGACAAAGAGGAGGGACTGTATATGACGGCGCGCGACGGGGAACACACAGCTATTGAAATGAAAGCTGTTATGTTCCCCAGCACTCTGATCAACCAGGCGGCGGCTTTCCTCTCTCTTCCCCTCGGATCGCTCGGAGAACGGCTCCCATACAACCCAGGCTGCCGGCGTGCTCGCCCCGACCCTCCCCGCCCCCGCCCTCCCAGGCAGCCCACATTTGCCAGTCCTCAAAATCCACTCGCGAAATGCAAACAGACAAGTGGAATTTTTGAGGGCTGACATAGAGAATCTGTGGGGTATTGTCAAGAGGAAGATAAGAGACACCAGACTCAACAATGCAGAGAAGGCCGCTATCAAAGCAACCTGGGCTTCCATAACACCTCAGCAGTGCCACATTCTGATCACTTCAATGCCAATCCGCATTGATGCAGTAATTCACGAAAAGGAGCCCTGACCAAGTTTTAGGTGCATACTATACTCTTTGGACATACTTTTCAGTAAGCCAAAATTCCTGTCAGTGGCAGCTGATGTTTTTTTTTTTTGGGGGGGGGGGGGGCAGCAAACAACACCCCCCACCTGCTTGCTGTCTGCCGGTCTGAAACTTACCCCATCTAGGTGGCAGGTAGCCGGCATCAAGCATTGGCAGCAGGCATTGGACAGTGGGCATCTCATGTATCCTTTCCTCCATCATGGTTGGCCGTGCGTCTCCTCCCCTCCTCCTGGGCATCCAATAGGATCGCCTGTCCTTTCAGCCAATCGGGTGACAGGTCTCAAGACCCGCTTCCTGATTGGCCTGGGAGGAAGATCGGTGTTACAATAGCGAATGTTCATTCGCTATCATAACACACCTGGGTGGGCTCCGTTCGCATTCTCTGCTCCCCGAGCCCACCTTATTTTGAAGCCTATTAGAACCTCTGGCTCTAATCAGAGCCTTCAAAAAAACACCCACCCCGCATTGGAATCCATGCAAGGGGCTGAAAGGGGCCAGACGCATGGATAGGGGGGCGGCGCCAGTTCGCCCTTAATGAACTACACAATGTATTAAATATTAGTTTTCAAAGATAATGAATGTTGGGTTTTCACTAGCTGTAAGCCAAAATCATCAAAATTAAAGGAAAGAAATGCTTGATATATATCACTCTGTGTATAACGCATCTATATAAAATATAGGAGTTCCACTTTTTGAATTGAATTACTGAAATAAATTAACTTGAAAGGTCATTTAAATGCAGCAGTTCTAAGTAGTGTTTCTATCGCAAAACCAAAGTTTCATTAACATAACCCAAGAAATGAAAATAAATCATGCCCATTGGACTACTCACCGTCTCCTTTTGCTCTTATGTCTCTTTGAAGGAAGTTGATTCCAGCCCCTCCCGAATCCAGACCACTGATTGCCAAGACGTGATCACTACCTCCATCAAAGTTGGCACTGTTTTGATTAGTGTTACTGGTTTGATTAGTGTTAGCTGTTGGATTAGAACTCGTAGGTTTAGTCTCCATACTATCACTGGTACAGCCCTCACAAGTGCGACTCATACAATGCAAGAAGGACATAGGTGGAAGGCTGTGGCTACGAAATTCTCCACGTTCTGAACCTCTGGTACCATCTCTATGGTATTCTGGGATTGGTGAGAACTCCAGGGAAGAGTCCCCACTCGACCTTAAAGGAGGACTGGTGCCATTTTTCTTCCTGCTTTTAGCTAATTCCAAAAAGGATGTCACTCTCTTCGGAGATGACCCTTGGGTGAGCAGAGCTTGGCCCTCACTTAGCTTTACAGGACAACTCATCATACGCTCCAGTGATCCCAGTTGGTTTGAAGGGCTCTTGTCCAAGCTGCGATCATAACTTCTGGATCTTTGCCTGCCTGTATTAAAGTTTGGTGGTGAGACATTAACATAAACTTGGCCCTCGATGATGTCGGATTTTGATCTTTCTATACCAGGTTTAGAGCCATTTGAGTCTGAACTACTATCTGGCTGTTGAAAGAGAAAGTATTCAGTTGGCTGAACTGGGCTCTCTTTGGTGTGATCATCTGAACAACTGGTAATAGAAGAACCAGGAGGGCTAGGAGAAGACTGAGATGACAGGTCACAAGTGACTAACTTATAATAATTCTGAGTGGCCACCACAAGTCTGGCCTGGCTTTGAAAACAGGAGGTTAGATCTGAGCTTTCTCCATTACACTGTGCTAAATCGCAGTTGAGGTGGTAAGAGTTACAGTTGGCATCTAAAACGGGCGAAGATGAATGGTTGGTACATCTGCATTGCTTTCCAGAAGCTTCTTGAACATGTGACTCACAGGACATTTTGGATTCTGTCGGTGAGCTCTGCAGGTCAAGATAAAAAGCACCTGTGTCCGGATGGCTACAAAATGAGGAGTCACAAGAGAGACTACCAGAATTCATGTTGGACCTAGGGTGCCCATTCATCTTGTTATATAAAGTGCTGAAGTTAACCAGGATGCCATCTGAACTGTTGCAGGAGGAGTCGCTGACGTAGCTCACCTGCTGGTCCATTTCAGACTGGCTTGAGGCGCTGTAGCAACGGCAGTGTCTAAGAGGCTCTGAACCAGTACACGTGCACTCTCTCTGAAAATCTTGGCTCCCCAAATCAGAGCTCTGATTCCAATCTAGGGTAAAGGTAGGCTCACCATGACTAGGCCAAGCCTGGTCTTCCATGATTATCTCTGATAGACCTTGGTTGGCATTACTGCCTTTTTGTAAGTAATCAGGTGATGTCTTCTCTTCTTGTCCATTCACAAGTCCTGACCTTCCTGACAATATCCAAGGCTTCACCACAGGTGGGTTATCATGAAGGTGGAAAGGTGGCAAGGACAAATCTTGGAACTTAAATCCTGATTTCAGCCCACTTAAGTTGTTGTGGAGATGGAATGACTTTTCCACCTCACTGCTGCTTGATGTGCTATGTTCATCCTCATCGTTCAAGAGGAATGGGTTGTGTCGCTTGCGAGTTATGGTCCCCTGCAATTCCTTGTCCTTCTTGCTTGCCTTTTCTTTCACCGTAGAGTCAGAAACTTGTATTAAACTACTGTACACCAGGGAGTCAGCCTGAGAAAGGTCCCTTTCTGGGAGAGAGGTGGTTCGGGTAATCCCCAGGTCATTCTTGCTGTAGGAATGGGACCTTATGGAAGTCGGACAGCACTGGCGATCGGGCACCTGGCAGTGCACCAGTGGGATGTGGTGGACAATCAGCGTTTCTCCAGCTAGTTTGGGTGGGCTATCCATCTCGACAGCGGTCACCAATCAGGACATTGGATGCAGTCACTAAACAAAAGTTCGAAGAAGAATTTGTTCATATCACATGTAAGGACACCTGCAAGGTAAAGATACACAGAATTAACATTTTCATTGAAAAACGTCATCAGCTACTCTACATAAATTTACAGTGAATGTATACTCAGAACTTTTTTTAACTTTGGATAGGAAATGGTTAAAACCTCAGTCAGTTTATCTATTTTTGTGCTGTCTGCGTTCCAAGACAACCAGAATTTTTTAATAGATGTACTCCATTGTAAACCTCAATCCATAAAATTCTATATGAAGAGCGTAATTTTACATTTTCTTAATGAAGCCAAAAGTATAATCCCGGGCTTTTGGAAGAAACCCCAGCCACCGACCATTGCTGACTGGACTAAAAGAAAAGTCAATACTATAATGTAGCCTGAATGATCGTGTTTCTACCAGAAGAATAAATATGATAAATTCTATAGGATCTGGGCATCCAAAATATATCATCAATATATCTTCCCGACCATCTACACTTAGTGATATGGATGAGCTAAGGTTCCGATTTCAGCCCTAAACTTCAACATAAGAGCAGGCTGCATGCCCAATCAGCTGTGGCCATGGAATTCCCCACCCTTAAACAGTACCTAACAAAGAGGCGGGGCAGCTGGTGACATCATTGACCTAATATGGCCACATGGTCATATCTGGTCAATTACATTTTTATTATGGCCAGGTGGCCGTATTAGGACAATGATGTCACCAGCCCCTTTGTTATGGAATTGGAGTGAGGAATTCCACAGCCACAGGTGATTACAAAAAAGTTAAAAAATTAGCCAATTAAAAAACCACCTTGGTATAGCGTGCAAATCCAGTGGTCATAACGTCCAACTCAATGCAATGTTCTAGGAGGTGGACAGTGAAATTGGTATACAACATGTTTCGTGGGATCCCCCACTTCCTCAGGACCTTCGACCTCACATGTTCACCTTTACAATTAAAATGACGCTGAAAAACATAGTTATGCAAAATTACACATGGAATAATAATCAATCACAATAACATCAGAACATAATTCATTGTATTAAAACCTGTCAGTTACGACAAACAAAGGAATATTATATTTATTATTTTATATTGTTCCCTTCCTTTGCCCTGGCAGGTAAGTTATAATACAACATAAATATTCCTTTCGGTGTCATTTTGATTGTATATGTGAACATTCAAGGTCAAAGGACCTGAGGAAGTAGGGAAACTCATGAAACGCGTTGATCTATACATACCAATTTCACTGCCAACCTCCTAGTGTATTGGATTGAGTTGTTATGACCTCTGGATTTGCAAGCTATCACAAGATGTTTTTTTTAACTGGCTCATTTTTAGCTATTTCATAATAAATAGGTTGTAATAAAAATCCTCTTATACTATACAATACTGTTGTTGTCCACTTGAGGCATATTTAAAGTCCCGATTTTTTTGTTTGGGTAGTTAAGGTACATATGTGGATAATGACTCGAGTGGTGGGATATTATTAATAACACTTTACTCCCATACTGTATACACTATATTACCAAAAGTATTGGGACGCCTGCCTCTACACACACATGAGCTTTAATGGCATCCCAGTCTTAGTCCGTAGGGTTCAATATTGAGTTGGCCCAATCTTTGCAGCTATAACAGCTTCAACTCTTCTGGGAAGGCTGTCCACAACAAGGTTTAGGAGTGTGTCTATGGGAATGTTTGACCATTCTTCCAGAAGCGCATTTGTGAGGTCAGGCACTGATGTTGGACGAGAAGGCCTGGCTCGTAGTCTCCACTCTAAATCATCCCAAAGGTGTTCTATCAGGTTGAGGCCAGGACTCTGTGCAGGCCAGTCAAGTTCCTCCACACCAAACTCGCTCATCCATGTCTTTATGGACCTTGCTTTGTGCACTAGTCCAAATCATTTGGTGGAGAGAGGATTATGATGTGGGGTTGTTTTTCAGGGGTTGGGCTTGGCTCCTTAGTTCCAGTGAAGTGAACTCTTAAAGTGTCAGCATACCAAGACATTTTGGACAATTTCATGCTCCCAAGTTTGTGGGAACAGTTTGGGGATGGCCCCTTTCTGTTCCAAGATGACTGCACACCAGTGCACAAAGCAAGGTCTATAAAGACATGGATGAGCGAATGTAGGTTGGAGGAACTTGACTGGCCTGCACTGAGTCCTGACCTCAACCCTAAAGAACACCTTTGGGATGAATTAGAGAGGAGACTGCGAGTCAGGCCTTCTCGTCCAACATCAGTGCCTGACCTCACAAATGCACTTCTGGAAGAATGGTCAAACATTCCCATAGACACACTCCTAAACCTTGTGGGCAGCCTTCCCAGAAGAGTTGAAGCTGTTATAGCTGCAAAGGGCGGGCCAACTCAATATTAAACTGGTATAAAAGCATTAGATAACAATTGTGTAGATAAAAGGTGTAAGATGCAAATGATTAAAGACTGCTGTGTATGGGGTGTTCAGTGATGAAGACTGCTGTGTATGGGGTGTTCAGTGATGAAGACTGCTGTGTATGGGGTGTTCACTGATGAAGACTGCTGTGTATGGGGTGTTCACTGATGAAGACTGCTGTGTATGGGGTGTTCACTGATGAAGACTGCTGTGTATGGGGTGTTCAGTGATGAAGACTGCTGTGTATGGGGTGTTCAGTGATGAAAGGATCCTTGTAAAAAAAAAAAAAAGACGATCCTCCCAGACTGAAATTTGTTGTACAGCTTCACGTGTGCACTTTTTTTTGGAAATGTACAATCAATCACTCTAGAAACAGCACACGACCCAGTAGATCAACCTTTCTCAACCATTTTTACCCCATAGTAACGCTTGATATCATTTTCAGATTTGAGGAAACCCCTGCTAAAGTGAATTTATCGGAGATCAGTGGGAGGAATGCTCCTTACATTGGTCATCAGTGGGGAGAATGTCCCTTATATTGGTGGTCAGTAGAAAGAATGACCCTTAAATCGGTGGTCAGTGAGAAGAATGTCCCTCTACATTGGTGATTAGTGGGAAGAAGGGCCCTAAAACTGGTGATCAGTGAGAAAAATGTTCCTTACATTGTTTCTCATTGGGAAGAATGTTCTTTACAATGGTGGACAGTGGGAAGAATGCTCCTTACATTGGTGATCAGTGGAGAGAATGCTCCTTACATTGGTGATCGGTGGGCAGAAGGCCCCTTACATTGGTGGTCAGTGGAGAGAATGCTCCTTACATTGGTGATCGGTGGGCAGAAGGCCCCTTACATTGGTGGTCAGTGGAGAGAATGCTCCTTACATTGGTGATCAGTGGGCAGAAGACCCCTTACATTGGTGGTCAGTGGAGAGAATGCTCCTTACATTGGTGATCAGTGGGCAGAAGGCCCCTTACATTGGTGATCAGTGAGAAGAATGCCCCTTATATTGCTGATCATTGGCAAGAATGCTGCTTGCAATAGTGGTCAGCAGTAAGAACACTCCTTACATTGGTGGTCAGTTGGAAGAATGTTCTTTATATTGGTGGTCAATGGGAAAAATGGCCCTTTCATTGGTGGTCAGCAGGAAAAATGCCCCTTACACTGGTGATCAGTGTGAAGAATGCCCCATACATTGGTGATCAGTGAGAAGAATGTCCCTTACATTGGTGGTCAGTGGGAAGAATGACCCCCATACAGTGGTGGTCAGAACGTCCCCCTTACAGACGCTTTAAAAGATCATCGATGGAATGGCACTGGGTCTTCCAAGTGACATTGACCCCCAAACTGTGTAGGCATCATCAGATGGGAGGTCAATCAAACACATCTCAAGGAACCCCCAAGGAACTCTGGAGGAACCCATGTTGAGAATGGCTGCTCTAGATAAAAGCAAAGTTTAATAAATAAAGCTAAAATTGGTGATTGAAGTGACCAACAAAACAGCAGAGGAGCTGATACTACAACAAAGCTGCGGGCATTCATCGTTATTCATCCTACAGTCAAGTTCTGCAATAATTTACATATCAGCTACGTTTTGTATTATTTTCATCATTTTATTGTATTAGCCCCCCACCCCCGGCAAAAAAAAAAAAAATCCAATTATTGACTGCACAATACCGCCAGGCAATTTAAACAGCGGGTGTTGTTGAGTTTATTAATGGTACCATCACTTGTATGAATGATTGTTCCATCGATGAATAACCACTTGTGAAACACAATGAGAACCTGATTATACTACAGGGGTTACTCAATGGATTGTGACCTATAACTGCTTTCTAAGAATAATACGCTCTGAAATTGTCAGACACATTAAGCAATAGTTCCATTAATTCCCATGCCTTGTTAATTACTGATAAGCAGTTATCTACTCAGTTTGTTGCTCTCTACCCATCCCAATCAGATCATCTGCAGATTTCACGACTAGTTATAATTGCCTTCCTCTGTAACTCACCCATATTGTAGAGAGCCAAGCCGGGCGTGTGTGACTCTGGTGACAAGTGGAAAGAGACTGAAACGCTTAAACTGGAATAGACGATGACAGCAGCTGACAGGCATTCCAGGCCAAGCCCAACCCAACTCTACTGCTGAGCAGGATGGAGACAGGGCCTCCCAGCAATGATCTAGGAGGTTCCGTGGCCCAGAAAATAGGAGAGTGAGGGGTTCGCAGAAAAGGGCAGTTCGTATAAAAATTTAATAATATTTCAGAACAGGGCTCTATAACTGACCAATCGGGGTAAAAGAGACAGAAACCCATAAAAAAAAAGAGATTAACGAAGACTGGCAGAAAGGAGACCAAAAAAGAAGGGACCTCAAACTTGGGAGGGCCTGGAGAGAGATACCTTAGAAGTACAACACATAGCAAAGGGGGCATCAGCAGAGTATGAAAAAAGGAGGACAAGACTTACAAAGACCCAGAGACAGGTGACTAAGAATGGGTTCACATATGCTGCGGCCGCAGTTCACAGCGTGGGATCCAGTGCGTCCCTGTTTACTGATTCAGGGGCGAATCCGATCTGAATTTTTGCCTGAATTCGCACCTGAATCGGAGACCAAAGATGCACAGGACCTTTTTTAAATGCGAACCGTGACCGTCCCGGAGCTGTGTGAACCGGCTCCATTGAGAGCCAGTCACACTCTCCTGTCATGCGAATACGATGCGGGCTAACCCGCATCCAATTTGCATACGTGTGAACCCAGCCTAATGGCTAGTAAACATGATAATAAAATTGGACGAAAATTTCCGTAAGAGGAGCGATTCCAGAAGATGTTCGCTTGTGTTTGGCCGAAAAAAACGAACTTGCGAGTTAAAAGATTTTTATCGTAAGTGAACACAACCTCCGATTTTCATTCAATGTGTACAGTAATAGTAATAATAGTAATAGTAGTAGTAAGTAATCAAATAGAAAATAAAGAGCATGATCGGAAGCAAAGCACGACCATACGCTAGTACGTAGTTAGGTTTGCCTTTGTTGTTTGAGGATTTTCGTACAAGTTACAATTTTTTTTGTTTACATCATGATATGCACCTTTGTGGAAAATCGGACGATCGTTCGTCCGATTTTCTCATATTGTGTACTAGGCTTTAGACTGAGGAGATAAAGAGACAGTTGACCACTACCAAAGGAACACCTAGGACAGTGGCAATACCTAAAGAGTGAGAACAGTTGTCCGGGACCATCAGACAGGTAATCAGAACTGACCGGACAAAAGGCTACACCAAAATTGGGGACCATTGACAGTGGGAAATCTAAAAGGGAAGATCAGTTGACTAGAACCAAGGGGGCTCAGAGAAGTGACCCAAAACTAGGGGACTCAAAAACTAGAGGTCAGGTGACCAGAAATTAGGGAAATCAGACACACCGTGACAAAAGGGCACACCAAGATAGGGTGTCAAGGACAGTGGAATCATTGAAAAAGAAAATGAACAGTTGACTAGGACCAAGTGGATTCAGACAGGTGGCCAGGCCTGAGGAGATATAGAGGCAGATGACCACTTCTGAGGGAACACTTTGGACAGTGGGAATGCCATAAGAGACTAGGACCAAGGGAATTTAGATGGTTTAACCCAAATAAGCGAACTGAGACAGGGGACCAGAAATGAGGAGATGCAAACAGGTGACAAGAACTGAGGGAGATTAGATGATTATGACCAGAGGGCACACCAAGATAGGGGACCAGGGACAGTGGGAATATTGAAAGAGAAAGGGAACAGTTGACTAGGACCAAGGGGGCTTAGGTGACCAGAACTGAGAAGACTCAGATATATGACCATAATTGAGGGGACTCAGGAAGGTGACCAGAAGTGAGGGGACTTAGACAGGTGATCAGGGCCAAATGGCACAAAGTCGGGTCTATAGACAGTTGGAATTCTGAAAGGAGGTAACAGGTAATTAGGGCCAAGGGGACAAGGGGACCAGTGCCCAGAACCGAGGGGACTCAGACAGGTGATCAGAACTTAGGGGACTCTGACATGTGACCATGACCAAAGGATAAACCAAGACGTGTACAGTGGGAATACTGAAAGGGAATAGTAACTAGGAACGACAAAGACTAAGACAGGTGCTCAGAACAAAAGAGACTCAGATATGTGACCAAAACTGAGGGGGCTCAGACATGAGACCAGGACCAAAGAGCACACTGGGTTAGAGGTAGAATTAGGGGTACTCAAACATATGACCAGACCTGAGGGGAATTAGACCTGTTACCAGGATCAAAGGGCACACATATGCCTTGTTTCCACTAAGCAGATTCGTTCGGGTTGGTTTCGGTACGGTACGCTATTTTTAGTGTTTCCATTATGAAAGCGACCCATACAACCGAACCATACCACACCATTCATGGTCCTGCTTCAGATGTGGGGCCATAGAAAATAGTTTGGTACGGTTAGGGCGGAGCTACTGGCATCACACGATACATTCCACTGATTGGCGGACAGAAAAAACGTCAATGCTCACGTCAAAGGCATTTTTTTCTAAACCCCGTATGGCCCCTGGCGGTCCGACTTGCAGTGGAAAAGCTCACCTGAATAGGCCGGACCATTCTATCCCTTCCAAACTGTACCGACCCGAACCGTTCCACTCTGTGGAAACGAGGCATAAGATGGGGCCTTGGACAGTGGAAATACTGAAAGGAAAATGGAACACTTGACTAGGTTCAAGGGGATTCAGACAGCTCACTAGGGCTAAGATGACTCATTCATGTAACCAAACACAAAAGTGTGTACTGAGACGGGGGTCTGTGCAAAAGAATAAAATTGGAAAATGAGGGGAAGACTTACAGACATGAGACTAGGACCAAAGGGTCTTGAGATTAGGTAAAAAGTACTAAAGGGTCTCACAGGCAGGTGACTACTACTTGGAGGGACTAAGAGGCAGTTGACTGGGACTAATAGGATTATAAAATGTACCAGGATCAAGAGAGAATTAGACATAAGCGAGAAAGAGGGACAATAAGACAGGAGATCTGGACCAAGAGGGAAGTCAAGTTCCTGGCTAGACAGTGGAGGGAGACCCAGAAACAGGTAACCATGGCTGAGGTGAACCTAGGGTCAGATAGCCAATATCAAAGGAGACTCACAAATATCCAGCCATAGTTCAGGGGGGTTCAATGAAACGTGACCTCAACCAAGAAGGTTCAGGGCCATGGTATCAAGACTAATTGGACTTAGTGGTTGGGATTGGCAATAGATAAGGGGGTTCAATCTACAGTAGAATGGGGTTAAGAAAGGATTTGACTAATAAATAGTGACCAGGCTATGTGGAGCCTCAGAGCCAGGAGAATCACAACACAGAAGATCCAATGCCCAAACAATAAGGATAAACTGAACCCTAAAGCTACAGACAGAACAGACTCTACAGCCCTGGATTTAACACTTGGGTTCTCCAATCAGGAGACCCAGCAGAGGAGCAGGTAACTCACATAGACAGGGAGGACCATGCAGAAATGGGGCTCCATAGTTTTATTACCTAGAGACGTGTAGAAAGGGCCAAAAGAACATGGACATAATGTTTCATCCTCCTACAAAAAACAGTCCAACAGGGCACAACTAATTTTAGGTTAGTGTGAGTCCCCGCGTCATATAGCATACATCCCCAATCACATGTTCATTACCATGCCCATCACTTCACCCGCTGAGCCAGGTACCAGTTCCAAAGATAGGCCGTTGGTAGCAAAAGGAGATGAGTCCAAGAGGTTTTTAAAGCTTTACATCTGCAATTTCAAGGTAGACAACTTCAGGGCGTACAGCTATTCACCAATATGGTAGCAATCATCTGCACTTTCCAGGTTGGGCCTTCTATGTTCTGTACCCAAACTCCAGATCTTATCCAGGGTACCAGGGTCTCTCCAGGTATTCCCAAGCCGGGGAATAGCAATAACTGGAAGCTCTACATCTCTGTAGAATAAGCCCCACCAAGCCCCATGGGGGCGCCAGCTCTGGAGTCCCACTCCTGTTCTCTCAACTCCTTGCCCCAAGTCCTCCTTCTCCCTAATGTAACCCACTCTTGATCTACGGGGAGGGTGCCACCTAGTGGCCAAACAGGAAATTGTACCAACACCCCCTTAAAGGGAGTTTGCAACAGGTAGGGCAAAAACAAGTTAACTACAACCCAATATGGAACCATATTCACGGACTGTGTGCTATGTTTGGACATATTGGTGTATTATAAGCAGTAGCTCAGGTATTATTCTCAGTAATGAGGTAAACATGATGACAAAATAGACACGTGTCTAATAAAACACCAGAAAGATGGGATGACTCATTGGAAAGCGGTTACTCCTGCAGACAGCTCACATGCCAACAATTGCTCGCTCCACTGCTTCGGCATCCAGTACTCTGACTCACAGCAACATGCTGGAACTTGCAGTTCATACAGGAGACTGACTACTACAGAGATATGGTAAGTGAGGTCAGAAGGAGAATGATTACCAGACTCTCCCATGCAGACCCATGGAGCGTTAGACATACCAGCAGATTTAGATACTCTAACAACTTGAAACCAAACTCCAGCTAATATTTTATAATCAGCAGTTTTTTTTTCATTTTTGAGATAAAAGTTTTACACAAATAAAGAAAAAAGCTGATCATTGTAAGCACCCCTGTCAGTGGTAAATGGTTTGTCTCATCTATGTAACTGCAAGAGAGCTTGTTCTCTTAATCACTTGCTTATTGGGAACTTAAACCCCCCCTCCTGCCCAGACCAATTTTCAGCTTTCAGCGCTGACACACTTTGAATGATAATGGCGCGGTCATACAACACTGTATGAAATTTTTATAATTTTTTTCACACAAATAGAGATTTGTTTTTGGTGACATTTAATCAAAGCTGGGGTTTTTATTTTTTGCTAAACAAACAAAAAAAGATGGAAGATTAAAAAAAAAAAATCATGTTTCATAGTTTGTTATAACATTTTGCAAACAGGTAATTTTTCTCCTTCATTGATATGCGCTGATGAGGTGGCACTGGTGGGCACTGATAGGCACAGATAAGGCAGCACTGATAGGCACAGATAAGGCGGCACTAATGGGGACAGATAAGGCGGTACTGATGGGGACAAATAAGGCGGTACTGATGGGGACAAATAAGGCAGTACTGATGGGGACAGATAAGGCGGTACTGATGGGCACAGATAAGGTGGCACTGATGGGCCCTGATTGGTGGCACTGATGGGCACTGATGGGCACTAATAGGTGTTACTGATAGGTACCACTGATAGATGGCACTGATGGGCATTGATAGGTGGCACTGATGGGCACTGATCAGCACTGGTAGGTGACACTGATGGGTACTGGTAGGTGACACTGATGGGTAGCACTGTTGATGAGGCACTGATTGGTGACGCTGATAGGTGGCACTGTGG
The DNA here is from genome assembly GCF_042186555.1 of Aquarana catesbeiana. Classification (NCBI taxonomy): domain Eukaryota; kingdom Metazoa; phylum Chordata; class Amphibia; order Anura; family Ranidae; genus Aquarana; species Aquarana catesbeiana. The sequence continues at coordinate 45,580,714 of NC_133324.1, forward strand.
GCACTGATGGGTGGCACTGTGGGCACTGGTAGGTGGTGCTGGTGGGCACTGGTAGGCGGCACTGTTGTGCACTGGTAGGTGGCACTGGTAGGTGGCACAGATGAGCCGCCGGCAGCTCTCCTTGATCGGGATCGATGTCCCTGTGACAGCCTCTGAAGCTATCAGCACGAGGAGAAAAAATAGCCGATTACTGACTCTGTTTACATCACATGATCAGCTGTCATTGGCTGACAGCTGATCACGTGGTAAGGGGTCGGGATCAACCCCTTACGCCGATCTGTGATCAGCCAGGTCTCATAGACTTGCTGATCACAGAGCGCGCCGAACGCGGGAGGACATCTATTGACGCCCTCCCGGCAAAGTAGGTCCGCGCTGTAGCCGTCATTCGGCTATAGCGCAGATCTGAAGAAGTTAAAAAAAAAAGACTTGCTGGCTGGATCACCAGATAAAAATAGAAGAAAGAAAGTCTAAAAAAAGAAAACTAATGCAGCCATCACATCTAAAAGTTGGTAAGCTGGAATATAATAAAAGTTTGCTTCTGGGTTTAATATTTCTTTAATGCAACACACATTAGTGCACCTACAGTATGTAAACTCAACCAGCAAGAACAGCAAAAAGTAATTGGATTCTAAAGTCAATACAAATGGGAAACATGAACCTCTTGTAACTGGTTCCTTTTGGTCTGTTAATCCCTTCCCACCCCTGGGCTATTACACCCGGGGAGGAGGTCTGCCCGATTACATGATTGACTGATTGGCTACCATGCACAGCACTTTGTTGAAGCCCCTTTGGCACCAATTACAGCCTCAAGTCTTTTTGAGTATGATGCTACAAGCTTGACACACCTATTTTTGGGCAGTTTCTCCCATTCTTCTTTGCGGGACCTCTCAAGCTCCATCAGGTTGGATGGGGAGCGTCTGTGCACAGCCATTTTCAGATCTCTCCAGAGATGTTCAATCGGGTTCAAGTCTGGGCTACTCAAGGACATTCACCGAGTTGTCCCGTAGCCACTCCTTTGTTATCTTGGCTGTGTGCTTAGGGTCGTTGTCCTGTTGGAAGATGAACCTTTGCCCCAGTCTGAGGCCCAGAGTGCTCTGGAGCAGGTTTTCATCAAGGATGTCTCTGTACATTGCTGCATTTATCTTTCCCTCCGTCCTGACTAGTCTCCCAGTTCCCACCGCTGAAAAACATCCCCACATCATGATGCTGCCACCACCGTGCTTCACTATGGGGATGGTTTTGGCCAGGTGATGAGCGGTGCCTGGTTTCCTCCAGACATGATACCTGCCATTCAGGCCAAAGACTTCAATCTTTGTTTCATCAGACCAAAGAATTTTGTGTCTTATGGTCTGAGAGTCCTTAAGGTGCCTTCTGGCAAACTCCAGGCGGGCTGTAATGTGTCTTTTACTGAGGAGTGTCTTCTGTCTGGCCACTCTACCATACAGGCTTGATTGGTGGAATGCTGCAGAGATGGTTGTTCTTCAGGATAGTTCTCTCCACAAAGAAACGCTGGAGCTGTCAGAGTGAACATTCGGGTTCTTAGTCACCTTCCTGACCAAGGTCCTTCTCTCCCCCGATCGCTCAGTTTGGTCGGGTGGCCCAGTTTAGGAAGAGTCTTGGTGGTTCCAAACATCTTCCATTTATGGATGATGGAGGCCACTGTGATCATTGGGACCTTCAATGCTGCAGACATTTTTCTGTACCATTCCACAGATCTGTGCCTCCATACAATCCTGTCTCGGAGGTCTACAGACAATTCCTTGGACTTCATGGCTTGGTTTGTGCTCTGACATGCACTGTTAACTGTGGGACCTTATATAGAGAGGTGTGTGCTTTTCCAAATCATGTCCTACTAACAATTTACCAGAGGTGGACTCCAATCGAGTGGTGGAAACATCTCAAGGATGATCAGTGGAGACAGGATGCACCTGAGCTCAATTTTGAGTGTCATGGCAAAGGCTGTGAGTACTTAGGCTGGCCATACACGGTCGAATTTCGAAATAATTTTTCTTTTGAAAATCAGAAAATTTGTGCAGTTTGTGATCCGATGGCGCCACCATTGATTTTCGAAATTCGGCCAACCAAGCCTCCAATTTCACCTCATGTTGCTACAGAAAAGAATTTTCGTGTGCGAGAATCTTCTTTTCTTTCCGGGAATTTTCTTTTCTTGCACATGCGCATTTCTTTTTCAATTACATTTCTCGCGCGATTCTCACCATCATTTATTAGAAAATTGTTTGTTTTTCAAAAAATTTCCAACATGTCCGATTACTCAAATTTGAACGAAAATCGGCTGTTGCTGCAGCCCACCAATGGTGCGAAATATGAACGAAAATTCTTAGATAAGATTTTCAAAATAAAATTCTTTCGAAATTTGACCCATGTATGGCCTGCCTTGTGATTTTTTTTCATATTTTATTTTTAATAATTTTGCAAAGAATTCAAACAAACTCCTTTCACGTTGTCATTATGGGGTATCGTTTGTAGAATTTTGAGGAAAATAATGAATTTAATCCATTTTGGAATAAGGCCGTAACATAACAAAATGTTGAAAAAGTAAAGCGCTGTGAATATTTTCCGGATGCTCTGTATGTCCTAATAAGTCTTTAGTGTCATACTAAATTCATGTTGGGAGTAATCGTGTAGAACATTATTGGCAGGATCCAGGAACGAAGCAGATTCCAGCTCCAGACTAAATGCAGCTTTCTTTTGTAGTGTCAGAAGGGTTAAAGGGTTAAAAAGGGTGATTTTTTTTCCACTGCAGGCTACTCGGCAATAGCAGTATTCATTTGAGAAAAAATCGTCAGTTTCTTATAACCCTGTGACCGAGCGTTATGTATGGCAGATTCACTTCACAACTAAAACAATAGTATGAGTTTTAACTAAACAGGAATTCAATATCTGTCTGAGCCTTGGGAAGGGACTGTATTGAACTAAAGCAATTGCCTTTTAACTGAATTTTCCATTGGAATCTGAGATGATGAAACGATTCTGTCTGATGATGTGTTAGAGGGCCTTTACCACAGGTCACTGCTTTACTGCAACAAACATTAAGCTGGCCATAGACATGAAATGGCAGATATTTATCCATCTAAGTTCAGCCTGCCCACAGGCACTGTTAAAAGCCTGCTGAATATTGTACGTTGTTTAATCTGCTGGTTCCAAGTGTTTTATATCTATTCAGATTGGAGACTGTGCATACTGTACATGTTGTGAATGAACTGAAGGAAGGCCTGTCCCTGGCAATAAAGGGGGCTTCTGATGGGAGGGGTGCAGCACCTTAGGTTGCTCCTAAACTCCTAACCACTGACTATAGCCAATGATAGAGGCAGAATAGCATCCAAAAATCCAGAAAAAAAACAATAATACAAATGTTAGTAGCAGTTCAGTGAGTAAAATAAGTATTTGATCCCCAAGCAGGGCCGGATTAAGAGCATCATGTGCTTGGTACTGAGGATTTTAGTGGACCTTTTACTGGGCAACCTTCTGTGTTTCTAAGAGCCTGTGTTGGTATGCGCCCAAACTCCAAAGGGCGCATGCCAACTAGCGAAGCCTGGCACTTGACTTGCCAGGTTGCCGTAAGGGCCGTGCATTGGCGCGCACTCTGAGCTGAAAGAGTACAGCCGAGCAGGCCTAACACTATGGAAGCCCCAGATTTCTGCATTGGTGTGCCCCAGGCTTCCGTTAGGACTGCTCATGCGGCGCCCATTATCAATCCCACCACCCTGCCCATGCGGAATGCAGGGCCCGTCGGGGGAGAACTCTGTTGGCCCATTGCTTTTCATGAGCAGTGGGTTTCATTTTGGATGGCTGGGCCTATATTAAGGTAGGGGCCTGGAGCTGCAGCTCCAATATCCCCTACGTTAATTCAGCCCTGTCCCCAAGCAAAACATGATTTAGTACTTGGTGGAGAAATCCTTGTTGTCAAGCACAGAGGTCAGACCTTTCTTGTAGTTGGTGACCAGGTTTGCACACATCTCAGGAGGGATTTTGGTCCACTCTTCTTTACAGATCTTCTCTAAATCCTTAAAGGGTAAGTTCACCTTTACAGAAAAATCTGTAAGGTGAACTTACACAGGACACCGTCTCCCGTCAGGGGAGAACTCTGTTGGCCCATTGCTTTTCATAAGCAGTGTGTTTTTGGGTGGGGGGCTGGGCCTATATTAAGGTAGGGGCCTGGAGCTGCAGCTCCAATAGCCCCTAGATTAATCCAGCCCTGTCCCCAAGCAAAACATGATTTAGTACTTGGGGAAGAAACCCTTGTTGGCAAGCACAGGGGGTAAGATGTTTCTTGCAGTTGGTGACCAGATTTGCACACATCTTAGGAGGGATTTTGGTCCACTCTTCTTTACAGATCTTCTCTAAGCCCTTGAAGGGTAAGTTCACCTTTACAGAAAAATCTATAAGGTGAACTTATACAAGACCCCATCCTCACCCCCCCTGGAGCGCGCCAATCACCCGCACTGACACACCGGGTTGCCACCTCACCGGCCCGGGGCTTAGAAATCCCCCCCGGCTTAATCTCCAAAACGTACCTTGTCAGGAGGTACGTTTAGGAGCATTCTAATTGGTCTGCACCGTCACATGGGTGGCGCCGATCAATCAGAACCCGCAAAGCCACGAGGATTTCAAATTCCCTGAATGGTAAAGCGGCTATCCAATGTATCAGAACTAACGATTGCCGGACTCCAGGTTAGTGGGACCGGGGGGGGGGGAATGGGGACAGGGTCCAGTGTAGGTCCACCTCACAGATTTTCTGTAAAGGTGAACTTATACTTTAAGGTTTCTTGATTTTCGCTTGGCAACTAAAAGTTTCAGCTCCCTCCATAAATTTTCTTCAGGATTAAGGTCTGGAGACTGGCTAGGCCACTCCATGACCTTAATGTGCTTCTTGTTGAGCCACTCCTTTGTTGCCTTGGCGGTATGTTTTTGGGTCATTGGAATACAGGAAGACCCATCCACGACCCATCTTCAGTGTTCTGGCTGAGGGAAGAAGGTTCTCATCCAAGATTTTACAATACATGGCCCCATCCTTTGGCCCCTCAATGCAGCAAATTCGGTCTGTACCTTTAGCAGAGAAATAGCCCCAAAACATAATGTTTCCACCTCCGATCTTGACTGTAGGGATGGTGTTCTTAGGGTCATAGTCAGCATTTTTCTTCCCCCAAACACAGCGAGTCCCCCTCCTCAAAAAGGCACATGCCAATGAACATCTAAATGATTCAGAGTAGGATTGGGAGAAGGTGCTGTGGTCAGATGAGACCAAAATTGAACTCTTTGGCATTAACTTGAGTTGCGGAGGAATAAAAATGCTGACTATGACCCTAAGAACACCATCCCTACAGTCAAGCACAGAAGTGAAAACGTTATACTTTGGGGCTGTTTCTCTGCTAAAAGTACAGACCGACTTTGCCATATTAAGGGGCCAATGGACGCCGCCATGTATTGTAAAATTTTGGATGAGAACCTTCTTCCCTCAGCCAGAACACTGAAGATGGGTTGTGGATGGGTCTTCCAGCATGAAAATGAGCCAAAATATACCGCCAAGGCAAGAAAGGAGTGGCTCAAGAAAAAGCACATTAAGATCATGGAGTGGCCTTGTCAGTCTCCAGACCTTAATCCTATAGAAAATTTATGAAGGGAGTGGAAACTTCGAGTTGCCAAGAGACAGTCAAGAAACCTTAAGGATTTACAGAAGATCTGTAAAGAAGAGTTGACCAAAATCCCTCCTGAGACTAAAATTGAGCTCTTTGGCATTAACTTGAGTCGCGGAGGAATAAAAATGCTGACTATGACCCTAAGAACACCATCCCTACAGTCAAGCACAGAGGTGGAAACATGATGCTTTGGGGCTATTTCTCTGCTAAAGGTCCAGGCCAACTTTGCCACATTAAGGGGCCAATGGACGGGGTCATGTATTGTAAAATCTTGGATGAGAACCTTCTTCCCTCAGCCAGAACACTGAAGATGGGTGGTGGATGGGTCTTCCAGCATGAAAATGAGCCAAAATATACCACCGAGGCAACAAAGGAGTGTCTCAAGAAAAAGCACATTAAGGTCATGGAGTGGCCTAGTCAGTCTCTAGACCAGTGATGGTGAACCTTGGCACCCCAGATGTGTTGGAACTACATTTCCCATGATGCTCAACCACACTGAAGAGTGCATGAGCATCATGGGAAATGTAGTTCCAAAACATCTGGGGTGCCAAGGTTCACCATCACTGGTCTAGACCTTAATCCCATAGAAAATTTATAGCGGGAGCTGAAACTTCGAGTTGCCAAGAGGCAGCCAAGAAAGCTTAAGGATTTAGAGAAGATCTGTAAAGAAGAGTCGACCAAAATCCCTCCTGAGATGTGTGCAAACCTGGTCACCAGCTACAAGAAACGTCTGACCTCTGTGCTTACCAACAAGGGTTTCCCCACCAAGTACTAAGTCATGTTTTGCTTGGGGATCAAATACTTATTTTACTCACTGAACTGCAACTCAGTTTATAACATTTGTATTGTGCTTTTTTCTGGATTTTTGTTGATATTCCATCTCTATCATTTAAAATACACCTACCACCTACCACCTACCACACCTACACTTTCTTTGTAAGTTGGCAAACTTACAAAATCTGCAGGGAATCAAATCATTATTTCCCCCACTGTATAGGCTGTTGGCATTAAAGCGGTATTAAAACCCAAAAGCAAACATTTCAATTTGTTTGTGTAATTAAATCTGCTAGTACATCTAACACTTCCTATCCCCCCAGACTAACAATTCTTATGTCCAAAGGTGCTTCCAGTGCTCCTTCATCCAGAGTGGGGGAGTGAAAAAAGCCTAAAAAAGAAAACAAATGCAGCCATCACATCTAACGATTGGTAAGCTGCAATATATTACATTTTTGGCTTTGGGTTTAATACTACTTTAAGGTGTGCATGGACGCAGCAAGAAAGATGTGCAGACTACAGTAAGCCGCAAAAAACAGATATCGTCTTTCACTCTTCTGACTGCAGTACGCTGAACTCTGATTGGTTGATGTGGATTACAGCACATTACACATCTCCCTCCCCTGGCTTGTCCTAATGAATAAACTTGATAATATGCAAGTCTGTGATCACTCCTCTGCTCCGGGCTACACATGCACTTTCCACCTGTTCATGGAGCATCTCATTCTGTAAGATATTAATATTTCTGACATCAGCCCAGCTGAGAGAGAGAGAGGGGGGAGAACAGAGCGGGAGAGAGG